>NW_028297119.1:2150239-2293103 GCF_055798465.1 Pogonomyrmex barbatus
CGAAGGCGTGCAAGTGACGTATACCGTTCCGGCAGATAATGCAAACAGAAATTCCGTTAGTATCGCATAAAGCATCGGCGACCAGATTAGCGGACGGGGGAGAAAGAGAGGACGGCGATTGAAGGAGGTCGGCGGGCACTCTCGGACTGCATTCTCGGGGAAGCTGCGCTTTAACTACTTCGCGAACGAGTTAGCGAGCTGCGAAATGTTAGGAGCAGGCGAGTATTATGACTGCGCCGGGGACGAAAGAAGCGCACGACGAGGAATAAGTGAGCGCGCTCCCCGCGCTTTATCGCTCCTAATTCATTATTTTCCGCTGTAAAGACCTACGTAAGACTTTATGCGCATTAAAACTCCTCACTTGTCGGTCGTTTTATCGGAAGGCCCCGTTACCCGGTGGTACTTGGTACCCTACCGACTCGCGCCCGACTTGGTCCCGTATTCAATATTATTGCTCGCGTAGTCGCTGCCGCCAACTGTGTTGCCAACAGTCGCCTCGATTCGAATCGCGGTATAAAGACGTCGGCTGTATCAATTTTAATGGCCGCTCTTTAATTTCAGATTTCATCGCGCCGCCGATTTCTCCGTCTCGTTACTTACCCGATCGTGCGCGCTCGTCTTGTCTTGTTAAGTTGGATAAACGAACAAAATGGGGAACAGGTTTATAAACTCCTTACACAATCTCGCATTATCAGGCCGCGCGTGCGTTCAAAAATGCTTTTTGTCCGGTTCATTACTTATCCTGGCGAGATATAGATAGACACGCCTGATTCCGTTCCTTTCGCCACTCTATCCGCGCCCAGGAGTGCGGCCTGGAGTATCTAGACCATTGAGAGATCTTACGATCTCTTGCCCTTCCGTTCGTATATAATTTCTTCCTCTCGCCATCGCGCGAGCGCGCAGAGGGCCCGTAGTGGTGTATCTCCGATTTTTCTCAGTACATTAAATTATACTCGAGGGGACTGGTTGACGGCCACGAGCCCGCCTTGACCAGGCGCTTTCAACGGAGAACATAAGCGATGCAAAGAGTGTTTTACCCGTGATATGTTGTTAAGGACTTGTTAATTACAAAAGTGGCAGAACAGGATCGGCAGATAGGAGCGTTGACTTGTTACCGCTCCCGATAGAGGCGCTCGCTATCACGGCTGATCGCGATCTACGCCCCGACAAATCGACAAGTCGCGATTAGAAATTTCCTCTGCGTACCTCTGCGTGTCAAGCCTCCGCGTCTTTCGCATCTTTCAAGGATACGAGTAAGGATGAAAGTAAAAATTGAGATGTCGGAATATCGTGACTAATGTAAATTGGACGAGCGATGACGACACGGGGCTGCGAGCGAAATAGGTGTCGGATGGACTAATCGCGGACGCCGATTGTTTTGATTAGTCGTCGGAAATGATTTGCCGAGCCGAGTTAAATGTCACGCGCGTGATGATAACCGATATTGCGCTGTGTTCTCTCATCGAAGAGAACGTCCATCGGGATTGATCGATCTATCTACGCGCCGCGCGAGAGGTGCGCGGAAAGCGGCTCGGCTCGGCTCGGCTCGGGCAAATGTTAGATCGCGGCTGCGATCCGTTGGCGGAATGACGAACGCCGCGGAGTACAATGCGATTGCGAATTCCGCGTGTCATTAGCCAAACCGCAAAATGCCCCGGCAGTTGCGGTATGTAGGGTGGGACTCTCCCGGCACAGTCGACGGACTTCTGCCGCTTTCTGCCGCTTTCTGCCGCTTTCTGCCGCTTTCTGCCGCGTGCATATATTCGTTATCGTGCACCGGCTTCGCGACACCGTTACGGTATATACTTGCGTTATTCCTCGATCTCGCAATCGACCGCGAACGGTTCGCCGCTACCACCGCTTATTTCGCGCATCGATCGACTCGCCCGCGCTGGTGGCCGTTACGCCAGCATTGATTACACGACGATTACACGCAATCGCGGGCCGTGTAATAACGTAACTTTCGCGAACGTTTTCACGTAGCTACAATTTTCCAGCGTTGGCTCATTTAGCTCGCGCTCTCCTATGCTACCCGCTCCTATGCAGATATCTCATGCCATCATTGCGGCAAGATCGGACATCCGTAACTGACAAATCAGATTCTTGCATCTTTCCAACTTTTCTTATCGCGTTATTATAATTGTCACTTTCTTTTCTGCATGCCGTGATATTACATTTTTCCGAAATATTTCAATCATATTGAATATGAGAATTTAATTTTATAAACTAAAATTGCAGCTGGAATTTTTAGATTGTTTTTTAGTATCTTTAAATGCATTATTGTGGTAGTCCGCTAGAATTAAAATAACGTAACGAGAGAATTTAATTTAATTTGTTATAGGCCATAACACGAAATTTTCTCTTAGCTGTTTCCTACCAAATTGTCTCTTTTCTATTATCCTCAGGTAGATATTACTTATTCCGCTGATGCAACGGTAACAAGACGTGATGACAATGTATACAGACGTGACTCGATTAACATAAAGTATTGTTTTGTTCTCGAGCTACCTCAGAAAATGGCGCACAAAGCCTGCATCGAAATAGTGGATTTAATTGTCATGCCGTGAATATCGCGTATACCGCTTTGTCATTTTATTGCATTAACTGAAAATGAGAAAGTGCATTGCATGCCGTTTGTAAATTTGCTTTAATGCGCCTTTGATATTTCTCTCAACAAGTACGGTTAAAGAAAGCAATATTTTGTCTTGAAAAAAAAAAATATATATATATAATTTGAGAACTAAGATTGCAGATAAAACGCGATGAGACACGACGTTGAATGAACGTCTTTAAAAAATATTGATGTGTTTAATAGTCGAAAGTTTTTTCAGCAATCTATACGACATATTTTTGGAATTAAAATTCGGCATGTAATGCGATTAGGGAAGAATCAAAGTGAAACAAAAGAATTAAAAACATAAAAATAGAATGTTTTATTATTCAGTCATATAGCTTTTATTCTAGAATAATATCTTTTTCTCATGATGTCGAACAGTTTGCGAAACATGATAACCGCTTGCGAGGAAAGCTAAAGAAGATGATTTTACGTTTGTACATTATATCTCGAATATTTGCAGCAGCACTTTAGTTTCCTTGCACATAACGCGCATTTTGAATTCGACTGTCGCATTTCGAATAAGATACGTAAGGTTTATTTCATCTTGCGTCGTCTGCACCCTGATGCTTTCATGATGTTGAAGTTATTACCAAAATGTGATTGAGCCATCTGTGCAATGAATATAAATGCACTGTCTCGCCGTTATACATTTATAAAAATATATACAATTTATATTTCGTGTACACCAAGTTTGTATATAAAAATATTAAAATTTTTAAATTTAAAATTAAAATTTCGTTTGTTGATTTAACTCTGACACTGAGACACCGTCGAATTCAAGAAATTCCACGCGGCATGTAAATTACGGTTTCTTAAATTAATCGTTAATCAACGGCAAGCGAGCTTCGTTGTTACACTGTCTCCGTTTTTCGTCACACTCGCGTTATAAAACGCGGCGCACCCAAGTCATATAAAAAGGTCTTTTATCGATTGGAACGAAATAAATAAGACTAAAGTAATATTTTACAATGTCCGCGTCCAAAATTTTTCATTATCACCGTGGAGCGTCAGCTTTAGCCTGACTGAGATGCTCGTAAGCTCGTGTTCCTGGATGAAATTCGTCATCAACCAGAGGGAAGAGAAATGTAAATACAATTAAATATACATAATAATTATAATTAGGAAGTGGTATCACTGTTGGCGCAGCGGCTTGAGCCAAGCTATCTAAACAATCAAGTCGAGATTCAAACGGGTCCCGAGACATTCTTCTCGGCTCGATATTTTAACTCTAAGGGTTGATCGTGGAGGCACCCACATGCGTGAGATAGCTGTCGAAATTAAAATTATTACACCAATGCGACATTCGGCACCCGAAAAATCCAGCGTGTGGTGTTGCCGATTTCGTGAAACTATTCGCACTGTAATCGACAAGTAACGTTGCCGACTTCAACTGTAAACGAACGTGCACATGATGATGAAAAGCAGTGAATTTTTTAAATATGCGGGACCGCACGCTGGGCTACCAGAAGCGCGACAGGCTGCAGGCACATTTCTCGCGTTCCACGATCACGGCACGATCACACATTCACATACGTATACGCACCCAACGTGCACATTCGTCGCACGTTCCACGAGCCGAATAACGGTGCCGGTCCGGTCGTGATTCGCGACCGAGCGGACGACGTCCTATTTACAACGAGTTTCAGCTAACCACTCTCGTCCAGAGACGCGCTGCAACAAATTTACAGAATCTACGTGTGGCACACCGAGTATATATATATATATACGCGTTTCCGCGCGTGGAAAGCGCGTTTTAAATATCTTCTCACTCTCTTATCACACACCGTCTATGTACACGTGGCCTCCTCTCGCCGCGCCTCGGCACGCTCTATTTATACATACAAAACTCTCCTCCGTTTGTATTTACACACTCTAGGTAGTATACCGTCGTATTGCACACGTCGTTCGTCGAAAATGTGGAGCCGCCGTGGAGTCGCGCACACAAGATCCTCGACGTAAAACTCGCGTTTCTTCTCCCGTTGCATCCTCGCACGGATCCTGTTGCACTCTCGTTCGATAAACGGCACTCGGATGCGCTCGGATTTGATTTATATGTGGACGGATACGGTGCGCGATCCGTTGGACGTCCTGTTGTTGTGCTGCCGTCGGACCGGCGGTGGCTGCCTCGTCCTCTGCGTCGCGCGCTGATTGTTCGGCACGTCCGGTAACGCGAATCGCAGCTTCTCCCAGAAGAGCTTGTCGCCCCACTGCAGATACGTGTTCGTCTTTAAGTACAGCCGTATGTCCGGATCGAGATCGCGCTGGTGCACGTCGCCGACCAACACGAGGATCAGTCGGCGTCTTCTGTCTCTCAGCACCTGGTGGTGCGCCGACTTGAAGTCGAAGCGACACCATTCGGACTTAATGAAGTTCTCCGATAGCACCATTATCGTTCTGCGCGACGACTCCACCGCTTGGACAATGGTGTCGGCTATGAAGCTGCCGACCGGAAAATCCCGATAGTGAAGACATAGCTTGTACGAGGGATTGCCCATCTCGAGCACCGGTGCCAGTTCCTCGGCGACGAATGCCTCGTCCTTCGAGCTGTAACTCACAAAGGCGTCGAACAACTTGTCTCGATCGTCCCGGTCGACCTCGTGATTCCGATAGAATATTCGCACGCCGAAACGCGAGTGAAACCACACGCGCAGCTCGTGACGAAACACGAAGGCGAGCATGCACAAAAGTATAACGACGAGCGAAGTAGCGGAAGTGGCGACGAGCAACGGCAGGTAATCCTGTAGAACCTGCTTCTCGATAATGGTCTTAGTGTAGTTGTGACGAATGTCGTTGTCGATGCTGATCGTACCGGTGCAAACGACACTCTCATTGCCGGCGCGCTCGCGATCACCTGGCGTACCCGTGCTCACCGGGAAACCAAACTCGTCATCCGCGAACACTTCGTCGCCGAACGACTCGAATTCCGTGACGTTGTACACGCAGCGCAACGCGGCCGCGTCGGTGACGCGAATATTCGGACTACGCGACCACTCGCGATAACTCTGCAGATAGTCGCACTCGCAGGACCAGGGATTCCCGGCTAGGCTGACCTCGATCGAGCTCGGCAACGACCATATCGCCAGGGTGGTCAGACGATTGTTTTGCAGCCGTAGCATCCGCAGGGAGCGCAACGGCGCGAACGTGTCGTTGCCGATCGCGGTGATGCGGTTGCGTTGCAGATGCAGCTGCCGCAGCGCGTCCAGTCCCTCGAACTCGTGACCGCGCAGCTCGCGTATCCTGTTGTCCTGCAGGTGCAGATCCTCGAGGTCGCGCAGCCCGTTGAACGACCTGTTCTGCACGATCTCGATGTTGGACGAATTGAGGAACAGCACCTTGAGCTTCTTGCGGCCGATAAAAGCGTGACTCGACACGACGCGCAGATCGTTCCCGTCCAGATAGAGGCGCGTGGCGTCCATCGGTATCTGTTCCGGCAGCTTGTTGACGTGGCCGCCGTTCGAGCAATCCACCACGTTTGCCGACCACGACTGGTCGTGATAGCACGTGCAGTTCTTCGGACACGTCATCTCGCAGTCGCACGCGTCGAAGTCGCAACAGTGGCACAGGGCGAAGCAGTGGGTTTCGTACTTGCAGAGAAACTGTGAGTGCGACGCCTCGACCAGCGGCACGAAGGCGTGCTCGCGATCGTACAGGAGTTTGCAGTAGATGCTCTCGAGATCCATGACGCGTGGCTGTACGCGCGTCTGATTCTGCCGATTGACGCGTTGTAACCACTCCATGGTGCAGTCGCACAGATACTGATTGTCGCCGATGTAGAACTCCGGCAGCGGTCGATCCGACGGTACCGCGGTGATACGCAACGCGTAAGGCTCGAGATTCCGTATTTGGTTACCCTTCAAGTCGACTCGTGTCAGATTCGGCTTCTTGAAAAACGAGTAACTCTGAACTTTTGAGATAAGGTTATCGTTGAGAAACAACAGTTCGACGCTCTTGGGGATCGCGTTGCCGGTGATCTCCGTTAGTTTGTTTTCGCTCGCGTCGAAGGTGCTCAGCTGCAACTGCGTCTCGATTTCGAAACGGTTGCCTAACTCCCGGATCTCGTTCGAATGTATGTCCAGCCATTGCAGTCCCGTTGGGATCATGGCGTAATCGAACAGCTTGAGCTTATTGTCGCTCACGTTGAGCCAGACGAGATTAGGTAATTTAGTAAAGAGATCGGCGATGTCGATCAGCTGATTGCCGTCGAGGCGTATCGCTTGTAGATTCAGATTCTCGTCGAAGGTACCGGGTTCGATGTACTGTATGCGATTTCGCGAAAGGTTCAGGATCTTGAGTTCCTTGATACGATCGAAGACGCCTTTCGTGAGATTGCCGATATGATTTTCGGTTAATCGAAGTCCATACAGCTGCACCACGTGGTCGAAGGTGCCGCTTGGTATCTCGGAGATGAGGTTCTCGCCGAGGTCGAGGGTGCGCAGGAGGGGAGTGGCTTTCAATGCGTCCGGCACCGATGTCAGCCGATTACCGTTAAGATGAAAGTCCTGCAGAGACGAAGCATTTCTCAGGGAACTTGGGTGTATTGTGTGCAACCGGTTGTTGTCCAGAGAGAGGAGGCTGAGCACGTAAAGGCCGCTCAATGTGGTGGCATCTATGACTGTCAATTGATTATCGCTGAGCAGCAACGTGTGCAGGTTGTAAAGTTCCGAGAACGTGTTCTCCGGCAGGCTCTCCAATAGATTCTCCTGTAGCCGTAGTATCTGCAGACTGTACAAATCGCGAAAGACGGTCGGATCGAGTCGCGCGATACGATTATTTGAGAGATCCAACACTACCAAACGCACCAGACGACTAAACGTAGCCGCGTTCACCCATTCCGCCGTTAATTCATTGTGCGAGAGGTCCAGCACCAGCAATTGCGACAACTCGCCGAACAAGCCGGGTGGCAAGACGTTCAACGTGTTGTTTCTGAGGTGAATCTCCTGTATGTCCCTGGCATCGTTGAAGAGCTCCGGCGGCAAGCTCGCGAGCCGGTTATCAGCGAGTTTCAAGATGGCCAGTGACGTGAGACCTTCGAACGCGCGGTCCGCCATGAAGCTGATGGCGTTGCACCGCAAGTCCAGGCTGTGCAACCTCGTCAGACCGGAGAATGCCGCGCTTGGCAGGGATTCAACGCTGTTGTTACTGAGATCCAGCTCTCGGAGATTCGTCAGACATCTCGCCGCGGAATTGAAGCGGAAACTCGTGATATCCCTGAGCCGATTTCTCGTCAAGTTTAGAACCTCCAGGTTAACCAGAGGACAGAGCGCGCCCTCCGGTATACCCCACATATTGTTCTCACCGAGATCGAGCTTCTCCAGTTGCCGAAGCTCGTCGGTGAACGCTCCAGCGGATACGTCGAGCGCCATGGCGGACCAGTCGGTGTTATGCGTTCTCACGGTGAGATTACGCAGCTCCTTAAGACCCTTGAACGCGTCATCCGACAGATTGCCGATTTTACAATATTCGATCACGAGTTCTCGCAACTCGACGAGCGGCCTGAAGCTCCCGGCGCTCAGCGAACTCTGGTAAAATAGCGCGTCGCTGCATTCCAGCCGCAGGCGCACGGTGTGCTGCGGCTGTATCACGCTGAAATTCGTGTTCTCCAGCTCGCTGTTGATGGTACGCAGACGGCACATGAGCGACACGTCGTCCTCGGCATCGCCGGTCGTGATCCACTTGCACTCATCCGGTGCCTTATACCTGAGCGCTTTGCTCAGAGATGCACCTAGAACACCGAATATCGTGCCCAACAGTATGGCGAGGAAGGCAGGACTACCCCGCATCTTTCCGTCGCGTTAATCACTGTTCCATCAATGTGGTGCGGTCCCCCCCCGTGCCCCCCTCCCCTAGGGGTACCTATCTCTAATACCAACTAACGCCACTGGTGCGGTCTCGCGAAACCGGCATCGATCCATCTAAACCACCACCGAGTCGCCACGATTTCACCTCATCACGTCAATCATATCACTCTCTCTCTCTCTTTCTCTTTCTCTCTCTCTCTCTTTCTCTCTCTCTTTCTCTTTCCTTGCCTCTCCTCGCTCCCTCGGTCGACGATCGACCTTTTGCACCTTGCTCCTTGCGCCTTACGATCCTGGCGGTCTCATCCTCGGTGATTCGTCTCGTACAGAAAAAAAAAAAAAAAACAAATGTACAGATAAAACGACACGCGCGCGTGTTAACAGGATGAGATAAACGCGTTCGCGAAAGAAGAGAGGGAGAGAGAAACAGGTTCAGCGACCCCGCGATTATCGTCTCTTCGACGCTGAGAAAAATCTCGTGGACGGCGAAAAGTCACCGTTGCTGATACGGCGTGCGCGTACAGGACTCCGATAGGGCCCACGGTTCTACCAGGACTGGTTGGCGGAGGATTGTAAGGCCCTGGCGAGCTCCGTTACCCTCTCCCCCCCTGTCGCCGCTGCCGCCGATCCCCCGGCTGCCACTTTCCACCGCTCACCACTCCGCGACCATCATTCCTTCTCCCACTTTGTTTCTTGCCTTCTCCTCGTCGCCGTCGTCGCTATCGTCGTCGTCGTCATCGTCGTCGTCGTCGTCGTCGTCGTCGTCGTCGTCATCGTCGTTGTCGCCGTCGTTGCCATCGTCGCCGTCGCCGTCATCGTCGTCGTCCTCGTCCTCATCCTCGTACCCAGGTCCCGATGTTCTGGCAAGCCTATAAAAACAAGACAGGTACACTCTCTGGGTCCTTACAGTGGCTCCTCCGCATCTGCAGCCTCCTCCATCCACTACGTTCTTATTTCCTTGTCCCCCCCCCCTTTCTGTTTTTTCCATCGCGCGTCCTTTTCTCTTTCTTTCTCTCTCTTCCTCTTTCCTCTTCTTCGTGCACCGTGTACTCCCCGCATTTCGTGCTCCCTTCGTCATCCTTTCCCTGTCTTTCTCTCCACCTTTTTTCTTTCCTGTCGATCTTTCTCTTTCTCTCCTCTTCTCTTCCTCTCTATTCTTTTGTCGTATTGCTGTTCGATCCGTCCGCGAAACCTCGCCACGCCATCATCTGTTCTCACATCATTTCTACGATTCTGTCACGTAGAATGGGACCTCGAAAAAGAATGTTTGCCCGATGCCTTTATGCGAATCCCGTTTACATTTGTATTCTAACTGTCCCGCAAATATTTTTTGTAGATTTTCATCGCGTTCGTCGTGATCATCTGTTTCCGATGAAAGTGTACATCAGTTTACATTTTATGCATGTAAAATTAATTTTTCATACATTAGGCTGCATATAATACATTTAGTTATTTTTATTTTATTTTTTTACATGTCTTCTGCACCCTTGTGTTTCGTTGCCAGAGATAATATTCTTATTTATATTTTTTAAATGAAATCTTTTTATTTCTGAAAAAATCTTATTCTATAATTATCTGAAAAAGGAAATTATCAAGAAAAACAATATTAATTTGTTTTTGCATTTTCAGTTTTCGATTCCAATTTGTCATTTTAAAGGTCAAATTAATTTCTTATAATATTATATACAAAATTTATACAACTTTATCAACGATTATAGACTAGGTCTATTGTGTTAGAAATTGTGCGTAACATTGTATCAAACGATCTTTTGTGAAGGACTCCGCCTTTTAGAAAACACTGCTTAGCAGTTTGACCTTCCATCGTTGAAAAGTGATTTGTTACCTGCTTGAAGTAGGGTTCCCCTATTGGCAAAAGATCTTTCGAACATTATTATCGCTTAAATCACTGATTCAATAGACTCCGAATTTCTTCGAATTTTAAACGATCACAAATAGCATTTATATCGAAATCGATCATCCAAGATTATAAATTACCATATCATTTATCCTGGTTTTTCTTAATTTTCCTAATTTTAATATATATATATATATATATTTGTGTGTGTGTGTGTGTGTGTGTGTGTGTGTGTGTGTGCGCGCGCGCGCGCGCGCGCATATATATATACACACACATACATACTTTTATTTATTCCTTTTCACGGAGATACGCATAATGCCTTAATCGAATAGCTTGCGAGATCTCATCTTCACTATTGTTATTGCTGACAATATGAGTAAGCTACCGATTTCGCAATTAAGCGTACGTTTTATCCGTATTCATTGATCGTTATTACAAGATCTTTACCAAGGCCGCGAGGCTTGAGTCAGTATTATATTTCACTCTTTCGCCAGTTCCCTCTCGCCTTGGTAATTGCCAACTGGTGGACTGCATTTTAACCGTCTATAAACACTCGTAATATTATTCCCCGAGTGTCCGATGTTTTGCGGATTAAATGCATGTATCACGTGCCGTAAAACGAAACTGCAACCTGCTAACTATTTCGATTATCTCGAGAGAGTTCGCGCCATTTTTTCTCATTACACAAATATCTCGAGTTCTTCCGGGAAAGAGTTACTTCATTCCCGAAGATTATTTTCGCCGGCTTTCGTCGAGATGCAATTTTTGGTCGATATTACATACATCCCCGCCGCCAATTATTGTAACCGCTCCAATGGACGATACAGACGTATCAGGGAGTCTTACTGCCTTGCGCGCAAGCATGAATCCTGCACAAGATAGGATTATACTAATCGCTGTTAACTTACGAGTAACTTTATTACGTACGGAAATTTACAGAATGAGCGTATCTCTAATTATCATTATCAACGACATTAATTTTGCGAGTCGAATTTGGTCCAATATCTTGATAGTCCCTACGAACATTAAACATTAACATTTTTAATACCAACGGCTTGGGCATTCGGATATCTACAATTACATAAATCTTACTCTTTTAATCTCGGCGGTAGCCGGTCCCATGTCGATAAAGGCAATTTCCATGACTTTACGGGGACCATAAGCACCGGAGAACGATTCTTTTTTGTCAGGTTTGATTAGCGATGCGATGTGAATGGACCTTAAGCAGGAGGATGCCCCAATGGCTGCGCCGCTGAAAGGTGGCTAGTTGGCGGCTGGGATCGGCGAAAGCGGTCAGTGATCGCTGGGGCCTCATGCCCGGGCCCCTCGTTGCTTACGATCAGGCACCGCTCCGGCACCTCCTTTCCCTTTGCCGCCCCCTCCTCTCATTTATCCACCATTCCTTCTTGTCTCCACGACTCTCCCCACCGCCATCGCTCTCGGGGCCTAGTCTCCTTTCAACAGTGCAGGTGACGGGGCATTCTTTTAAATCTAATCAACTACCGAACCATACGTTGTTATACATAGGGTGTTTCGAATACGAAGTGCATTTAAAATGTTATAAAAGACGTGTTCTAATCGGACCAGGCAATTTGTATAATCATGAAAGACCCACGTGGGTCTTAGTTACACATAAGTCACGAGTCGATAAGTCACGAGTGACGTTGATTCGCTCAAATCTTATTAATATCATGATATAATGATTATTTGGATACATACATATTTTTTTATATTAAACGAACCATTATATAAAATTAAATATGTATGCTTCTTATAAAATATTGTTCACATTAATGATTAAAAGAAAATAAAAAATAAAAAGTAATGCGCAAAGAGAAATGGTGGCTGCGACAAAATTTAATATTCCATTGCCAAGTCTCTCTAGATATGGACATCTGTAATTCGATAAGGCGCATGTAATATATATCGGGGCACCCTGTATATAATCGTACGGATGCTTGTGTGTCTCGCCTTGACGATATCGAGGCACACGATGACAAAGAGCAAAGGATCGGGGGAGCCCGACATCGCGCACTTCGAAATTACGCAACCGGATCCGTTGCATCGCAGGCTCATTTCGGATCTTCTGTTTTCCCAACAGCATTGATTTAAACCGGGCGCGATACTCATTAGCTCCGGGCAAGGAAATCAATCAAAGATGTTCGGATTGTTACGCGTAATAGTGAACGAAACTACCGGATTCCGATCGCTGGCCTGCGCTCCTCGCTTGATAAAGACAGATGCGCGCTGGCCATTCAATGGATGTCTAACTGTGTAATTCCGCTGTTACATAACAATGACTATAGCAGCATGGGCTATCCTTATGGTATGCACTAATTGTAAAAATCATCGATTGATGGATCGACTTTTCTTCTCGCCAGAGATAACTCGAACAAGGCAGAATTAAGATTTAACATTATATATTTTGATTGAAAAAGAAGACGTAATGGAATTATGCAAATCATGCATGAGCGACGGTATTATATATCTTCAAAATTTTCTCACAAGGCTATTCCGATTACACACACACACACACACACACACACACACACACACACGCGCGCGCGCGCGCGCGCGCGCATATAGTTAATTAAAAATGTATAACAACGTTTAATCTTTGAAAAAGGATTATACAAATTCAGTTTTTAATAGTATGAAAATAAACGTTCTAAGATTGATTAATTTTATAATTCTCACATAACAATATGACTTTAGCGAGACTATTTGTAAAAGGAAGAGGGACTGCCGGAATTCATCAGTATCACACCAGACTAATCGTCGACCAGACCGACGAGAGTTCTCGGTACTCGCAACCAGCTGAGCCAGAAGCGCGTTGCAAATCATGACGGGCTAGAATTTATGTTCCGATATGTGGTCTTCCGCTCTTTCAGAGATGGTTTACATAACTGCGATAAGAAAGAGATTTCCCGATTATAACGTACATTCTTCTCACGATTCCTTCCTGCGGGAGAGACTAATGGATTCTCAGTCCCCGTTCATTCGTATAATCACTTAGTAGCCGCAGCCGCTAATTATTACGACTTGAAGTTAGAGAGAACCTCCGTGAAAAAGATCACGACGCGATCTTGCAAAATCCCCGCAGACGCAAACCGGGATGGTTTGTTATTGTGCACTTTCACTCGAGTCTCGGTCTAAGTTTCTTCCTGCTTGTCCCAGGAGCAGCAGCCTCCAGGCCGTTTATTGTTTTCAGGTGGGCACGGAATCACGATCCGCCGTCGCCGCCGCGGCCGCGGCCGCGATTCCCGCCGATGATCACCTGCTAGTTTCATCTTACAACCCTGCAACACGTTTTCTCCTGCAACCTTTTTCGAATGCATTCCACGGCGATTGCGCAGTTCGTCGTGGTCGGCTTTAGCGGCTTTAAGGAAGCGATGTATCGAGATTGAACGAGAAGAAAACGTGACAAACAAAAATTCACAGCTAAATTATCTCATACGCGTTCATACGTGCGTTGACTCTCATATTCGCAGCTTTTGAAAAATATAATAACGGAAGATAGGTACGGACGGATTAAAAGAATATTTAAGAATATCTTTACAGAAACACATCACGAAAGGAGATTTTTTTGAACAAACACCTCTTTTACGTGCAACTCAACGCGCTTATATTTCATCTTCACGGGGTGAACAGTGTGCGAAATACCTAAGAGCGGCTCGTAAAGCGATTACAAAACAGTTTGACACGCTGAATCTCCCATTACATAGCCCGTTAACTCAATTACCATCCACTCTTGTGTCCATTACTATTGTGCTAGAACGCCGTGTTACAATGCGATTCTCGTCCTCTCTCTTTCTCTTTCATTCTTTGTCTCTCCCTCCCCGTCTCTTTCTCTCTCTCATTCTTGCGAGTTACAGTTACGTAAGTAAAATGTCTATATACTTCCCTCGGTATATTTCAGTCTCAACGTTATCGACCGTTTTATTACTCGTAAAGATAAATCGAGATACGCGCGTGGCTTAACAATTAAATTCAAGAAGAGAAACTCGTCGGATCCTCTAACAAAAATAGGAATAAATAACGCAAATCTTCTTGGAGCGGATATCGCCTGGCAGTGCAAATTGATGCTCTTATTACATCGCATTACTTCAACGTGTGCAACACGTTGGACAGCCCGAAGACCAGTATAAAAGGATAACGTCTTTTCACACGGCGCGAGTCGGTCGAATAAGAACGTCTGGCTAGGCCGTGGCAACCTCCTGCGGGGACGTTATGTTTCAACATTGAAATAATCATAGAAGTGATAATTTAGGGAAAGGATCGAGCCCTCCTCTTCATTACCATTTTTATCAATTGACGAGCTCAACTTGTCAGCCGTCGTTTACGATAAGGTATATCATCCGCACGCGGTGCATCATGAGGATAATCGGCGCGTATCAATAATCAGCGTGGAAAATTTATCGCTCTTCGAACGCGCGATCTCGAGAAATCGTTTTCCGCGTGCGAGAGCTGCTCGCTAAGTAAGGAGAGAAAACGAGAGGAAGGCCATCCACACCGGTTGAGGTCTAGCGCTAGTCCCAAAGAGAGACAGACGCATCGGACAAGTTGTTGATGTATGAGAGGGTAGAGGGAAAGAGAGGGCGAAAAAGAGCAGTGGGCAGAGAGAGCGAGCGAGCGACAGAGAGAGAGAGAGAGAGAGAGAGAGAGAGAGGGGGGGGGAACGGAATGTGTGGGAGGGAGAGAGAAGGGAATACGACGGCGATCGCCTGTAATCGAGTTGACCGTGAAATTTTCATTACACCTCTTTTGAGTTATGCATATAAATAAGGAAGGGAGAGTGCGGGTCGGTGCACCGGGAGCGAAGAACGTGGCAATGCCTTTGTTAGCGGAAGGTTAATGGTGAGGGACCCTCGGGTGTCTTACGACGCTGACAGCAGTCTCGTTAACGATTACGATAACTCCACGAGCTCCTCCGGGATGCCTAGCCGGGGCAACTGCAGGCAACCGCGCGCCGGCAGGCGATTCAAGGCAATCCAGAAAGCGGCGCACGGACTGGTTCATGGGCGAGGGACGAATCCCATGCGATCGTCCCCAAAAATTAACGAACTCGCGATTGGGTTATTGCTTGGGTTAGGTATAAACCAGGACTGATGACGTCTTTTGCGCGGTTTACTTGTTCTTCTCCCCCTTCCCTCCCTCTGTCTCTTCTTTATTTCTCTCTGCGAATGCGCGATATAAATTGTCGCGGACAGACCCAAAGTCGTCGTAATCCACGAGAATATTCTCGTGGATGTAATTGCGAAGGAGGAAAGCGTCGTAAAGACTCATCACCTCTGAGACGCGGGTACAATGATCTTGTTAAAAATTATGACTGTCGTAACGGTATTTCTCGAGAGAGAGGGGTGACAAATAATTGGGAAAACAATTTGTGATTTTAGCGCGGAACCCGAATACATTTGAGAATATATAAAAAATTTGGCAACCGACTGTATGGATTATTCCTTACAATTTTATAAGATGTTAATAATTCTGATACATTGTATATCGTAAGGCTAACGATAACAAGTGATGACTATAGTTAGCATCATTCCAGTTTCGAGTGTAATCCGTGGCTATCCGAAATTAAAAACCACTTTGGAGGCATGCTTCGTCGACAGCTATCCCAAAATTAACGGCTTCGTGGATCAGCTGGCTCGCCAAATAAAATAAATATTGAACGAGGCTCCCAGGATGAATCACAAAGTCACGGAAGAAGAGCGCGTTATATAAGATTTTCATGGAAACATCATAATCATTCTTAATGGACTTCAACCGAGGCGAGCCGGTGACTCGCTAATGATAATCTAGTGATATTTTTAGGGTCAATTCCACTAAATTAATCCTTCGTGCCGTTTCTTGTAGAACCACTTTTTATTCATGAAATGATATGTGGCATAAGAAACTTAAATTTGAAATAATTTAAACATTATTCGGATTCTTCCCATGATATTTTATTATTCATTAGGATCTCGATTATATTACCGAATAAATCAAATTTTGCAAATAAATTTCAGATTATTTGAAAACAAACATACAGAATACTAAAAGTAATATAACACGAAATAAGCTAAAAAGATCATAATTTATCTGAATTAAAAAAATTGAATTCTCAATTCTTGTGATAATTCAAAATTCACATTTTCTTGATATAGATCTTCATATTAAATAATGATAATATAAATAATAAAATCTTAGTTTTAATTTTATCTTATATTGTTAAGTAAACTTTTTTTTACTTTAATTTAATTTTTTATTCGATGGATAGTTGCGAAGATATTTAATGCTACTTATCAAATCTTTTTAAGACGTTACATGAAGTCTACACCATAATTATAGGATATTATTGCGTGGAGGTTAAAACTGATTGCAAAATCATGAGTATATGGCGTGACTAGTCATTCGAAATTTTACAATCGATCTATCAACGTGAGACACTCTCTCGCATATTACTTGAATAATTCCAATTCTGATTTATCAATGATGGACCTAGCCTTTTAAATTTTAATTTCTCAATAGCGAGAGAATCTCGCAGCCTACGGCAATTATCTCAGTCGCTATATTATACGAAGGTTTTGTAGTTAAACGAAACTAGCAGCGTCTGCGAAAGCACGCTGTGGCTGAATATCAAGTACAGTGCGCCGTGGTTGCGAGCCCAGGCGACCTACAGCAACCGCACAGTACCGCACCGCACCGCACCGCACCGCATCGCATCGGACCGCACTGCATCACATCGCATCGCATCACATCGCGTCCGGGCAATCCGTGGCAACCCAGAGGTAGCCAGAGGTAATCCCGAAGTTCAAAGACTCTCGTCGGTGGGCGAGAGACGTCGTATCCCACCGGCGGCCACCCGAAAATTAACGACCTCACGAACCGGCTAAGACTCAGTAAACGAAAACTGTCCAATTTTTCTTTCTTCCCCCCCCCCTCTCTCTCTCTCTCTCTCTCTCTTTCTCTCTCTTAAGCTGATCGTTAAAAGCCCCGTAGCTGCGCCGCGCGCGTACGTAACTCACCGTACGTAACTCGCCGCGTGGAACGCGAGGCGAGACGTGTGTGTGAGCGCGCGTATTGTCGGATCCGAGGGATTCAGGGGCGGATACGCGAATGCCTCGATCCGAATCGCAAATTACTACGCGAGTTTCGACCACTGGCCTACGCGAATACCGTACCAACTTCGCGGAAGCGACGTTCCTTTTGCCTCCGCTCGTATCGCGTGGCGTGGTACCACTCGTACCCTTCAGCATCGTTCTCGCCTCATTATTATGGACCGGATTGCCGATCAGATTACATTAAAGTGCAGGTCTCATTGATGCGAGCCGAAATGCACATTGCGATGGATTTCGCCGTTAATTTCGCGACCGGCCTACAACAGGAGAGCGCACCGCGATCGCTTATTAAATATCCGTGTATTCCGACGGAGATTGACCGTGTGCGGCGGAAATCATGGAATTGGCTTAATCAGATTTGGGGAACGTTTTGCGGCTTTTCAACAGAAGATCGTACGTATGTGTGTGCGCGCGCGCGTGTGTGTGTGTGTGTGTGTGTACATAATATTCCACTGTCACGATCCGCGTTATTACAGTTACATAAAGATATCGTAAATTTACGATTATAAACAGCGCGCTATTGGAATGCAATTACCGAATTAACACTTGATCTGCGGTTATTAATACCGAGCGCGAGCCGATCCGCAACGAGTGACGTAACAGCGCGCAGGTAGTAACGATTACGCAAGAACAATACGTTAAAATCCACTGTGTAAGCGCTAACACTCCGCGCGTGAGAAATGGTTATCGCTAATCGTTACAGCCGGTGTGTTGCTGCTTGACCGACTCGCCGTCGTATTTTACGTAGCCAACGATACGCGAATGTATTCGGCCGCTACTCCTCTTACTTCTCGGTCCTGCGACTGAATGCGTTATGTCACGACAAAGTGAACAACAATGCGAAGCGGTTCGGGCACTTTTTGGCAGGTCGACCCGTCCCTGACTGTATCCCACACGGATTGGCTTGAAGAATGAGGTCGCCGTTATGGAGCGCGTATTTAATGGAATTAAAGTGTGTAAAGGTGTACACAGGGGAAGTGCAATCGCATTTTTCTCCTCGCCCTGCAATACGACACCGGTATTACCGATGTCCGTGTTCCTCGGCTCGGTTTAATTTAACTTCCCTCGACGAAGGCCGACGTCCTCGGTTCTGTTACGTGCCGCGTTTCGTTTACATCCGAGCGTGGCCTTTTGTCGAGGGACGCAACGATAGTTGGAACATCGTCGTCGCCAGCGTTTTTGATCGAGAGAGACATACGCTTACGACATTTTTACTCGAATGGAGGAACGCGATGATACGTGACAATCGGACACTCGCCGGCAACGCGCGCGTGCAGTCATGTCATCATAACGAATGACGAATACGTTTCACTTAGCGGAATAATTTTGCGATCGGAATAGGAAGCATGTGTGATCCGGACGGCTCGTAAAACAAGACAAATATATTTGTTCATTGAACACTTCGCGCGATCAGCGCTATTTAATACGCATAAGTGGCGTAAATGAAAAAAAAATCTATAAATATTTTCTACAAACTTTATTTCGAAATGTGCCCTTCTTCTTTTCAACGACGATTCGTTTTTTGTGCGTTTAGCTAGGCGCAAGAATCGCTGGACACACTGGAGAACAAAAATGTCGGTCTCACGTCGGACTCGAGAAGGGTCAGAACGACGTCGCTCCGGAATACCGCCTTCGTGTTGGTTTAACGGAATCGTGCGGTCGCTCTCGCGAGCATCGGTGCATCTGCAAGCAAGGCCCGGACCGCGGACGGTACACCCTGTGTGTGCATGCGTGGGGGCAGGCTCATTTATTTTGCCGCGGATCAGTATTGACAGGTTGCAATTTACAAATGCTGAGACCTGTTGGATTTATCGGCACTCCGCTACCCTCTCATTACGCAACCCTCTGCCCACCGTTATTTTCTTCTCCACCCGCCGGTCTCCGCCGCCTATCCGGCTACGCTCCGTGCCCCGCTTCGCTTCTCGCCGCTCCTCTCCGCTCGCATTTTCACCCTCCAATCCGAGCACGGCCTTGGTACGTCGCTCGTGATTATCGTCAATTGACCTACACTTGATTGAAATACGTAATAAAAGAGAGCACGCGCAAGCAAGCGAGACGCTCTCTCAAGCTCTGGGAGGATCCGGGAGGAAGATCCGTTCGGGAATTTTTTTCTTTTGAACCACCAGCGACGTTCCGAGCCAGCGGCCAATCGATCGTTCAGTCGGTCGTTCGTTCGACTAGAATTTCTCTCTCTCTCTCTCTCTCTCTCTCTCTCTCTCTCTCTCTCTCTCTCTCTCTCTCTCTCGCTCTCTCTCTCTCCCTCTTGACATTATTACGACGTTATCATTGATAATTTTGCAGTGGATCGGTCGAGCACGAAGCAAAAAATCGCAGCGGCATTTGAGCGTTGCGTGCCGGCGGTACGTTACGATAGCACGGATTATCGCCACATCCGATAATAGAGTCGGTGGTACAAGTCGACCGGTGTGTGCACGTATGTACATACGTTACATACGGAAAAATATATATGAGCGCGCAGCCGCCGCTACCGGTATAATCGGATGCGCGCTTTCTTTCTGAAAACGGTGCGGAGCAACAGGATATGAGTGAAGATCACAGGATACGCGCTCGAAGAGGCTTTGAGGATTATCGACGCGAGCACCGTCCGGCTTTGACAAAGTACGTAAGGGTGGGAGGGAGAGAAAGGAGAGAGAGAGAGAGAGAGAGAGAGAGAGAGAGAGAGAGAGAGAGAGAGAGAGAGAGAGAGAACGCAGCCGGTCGGCTTGCGCGGATTCTGGAATCACGCAACAGTCGGTCGCGTCGACCGGTGGGATACGTCCCGTGACAGTAATGGCTCCGTATATACTCTGTGTATATACGCGCAGCAAAGCACGACGATAATTTGTTATTTAAAAAGGGCTAGCGTCGAGACGAGCGTTCCGATCGCCCCTTGTCCCTCGGCGATCGCGAAGCCAGAATTACCGTTGCGAAAGTATGCCTTTTGCCCGCGGGCGCTGCTTTGAGGGTCTCCGGATCTTCGGATTCTCTCTTTGCGAAATCGTAAAACGCGGTGGCCGCGCTGAGAATGTGTCTCAACTTTTCTCTTCGAGGGCGAGCGAGCGCGCGCGCGCGCGATCGGGATCTCCCTTACCGAATACTTTCCATGGCGGCGGGAACTTTTAGTTGGCGAGAATCACGAGAGACACGTGTACCTCCACGTTGCTTATCAAAGCAACGTAGAGTTTACACGGAAGTTGCGAAAGTCTCGACTCGCGACGGAGGAATCAACGGGAGAATCAAGAAGGGAATCGCTCGCGAGAGACTAACGACCCTGACCGTTCGTGACTATCGCAAATAGATGGAATATATCCTATAAGGTAACCCTTTGTTAATGAAGGTCCCGAGAGCGAGCAACCACGGGTATTTCGCGACTCGCGTGCGTTTCGACTCGGCAGAATGGAAGATGGCTCGGCCAGATTCACCACGGCCCGAGCCTTTCTTACTCTCCGTGGGGAGAGGATGCGGCGCCGACCGTAGGTCGACCGCGGCCCCCGAAGAGGAGAGATTTCCTCCTGTTGGATCTGCCGGCCGTTCTTAAATTCCGTGGTGCAAGAAAACCTCGAGACGGGTAATAACGACGTCGTGGAGAGAAGGCGCTTGTTCTTCCTAGCGCAACACCGCCGTTTACACTTATTCAATAAAGTCTAAGAACGAGTGAAAGATGCTCGGTGGACGGGGAGGGGGGGGGGGGGACCAGGGGAGGCCCGACTCACGAAGCCGCGCGCGGCTTAAGCATTTCTCGAGGTAAAACGGTTATTATTCGACTTAGCCCCTAGCGCGATCGAGAGAGGCCGGCCGCTTCTCAGACCGCGTTGAAACAGTCGATACTTGCGTAACTTTATTTGTACTCGGCTCGCGTCACAGTACGCTGTCGAAGCGGGAAAAAAATTTTGACGAGGTTCACGGAAGAATTCGTTTCTCGATTTCTTTCCGCGAGGCATGGATCGCCGTTCTTTCCGGCCGAGAGAGTCTCAGATATGTGTATGCGCGCGCGAGAAAGCTTGCCTTCGATTGGTTTCCTGTGAGAACCAGTGCGAGAGATTTCGAAGTTTTTTCATATCTTTTTTTTTTTGCGATCGACAATTTTGAATTGATAGATTTGTTGAAGATTACTCTGAAAATACGCTAAATAAACGAACGTTGAGAAAAGAAATTGAAAAGAAATAAAATAAATTTATCATAGTATTTAATTGTTTCGTTTGAATCTGTCTTATAGAAATTTTTAAACAAATGCAAAAAAACTTGATACAAAATTGTAACTAGTGTTACTAAAAAAGTAAAGGGACAGATACGATAAAAATTTATATCAAAGATTTGGATTCATCTATCTTACACAATACGTAAAAACATTGTCTTGTGAGATGCATTTTGCTGCGGCAATGTTTCAATGTTCACAATGAAATCCATCCGCATACAGTCTTTACTATTTTTTTTTTTTTTTAGCATCGCAGTTACGATATTCACGATTTAGCATCGGCACGAGATACAATATCCAGATATCCATTTGCGTAGGCGTACTCTTTTTGACAGATATTAAATTCTTAAATTCTGTGATTCCAAATAATAAGCTGTTATCGCAATTCAATTTTCTTCTCGTGAGAAACCAACGCGGAGAAGTCCGATTCTCGTAACGAATTGTGCCGAGCGTAATCTGCGAATTCATGTATCGCGAATGAAACGCTCGCAACGACCATTGTTACCGTACGTAAAGAGAACCGGCCGCCAGAATCGCCGGAGTCGTAGCTCGAACGATTGCCGGATACCTCACGCAAACGGAGTCTGTACTCCGGCGACGCTAAGCGTTCGGAGTCGACAATTCGATCGAGAAATCGCACGGCGCGACGCTGCAAATAGGCGAGGTAATGGAGCGCGTTCGATTCTGCGAGGCTCGGTGGTTTCACGCCGCCAAGAGTTTGGACCATTTAACCCTGTAACCGTATAGGATGGCGTAGATTCGCGACGCAACGTCCTCGTGATTCCCCCCCCCCATCCCTCTTTCTATCCCTCGTATTTCTTTCTTTCTCTTTCTCTCTGTTTCTCCCCTCCTCTTCATTTTCCCCGTTCTCCATCCGCTCTTTCTCGCTCTTTCGCCTGCTCTGATATTACATGGCGCACATGCATGCATGCATGCATGCATTCGTCCACTGTGCCTGCATGCATGCATGCATGCATGCATCTCGAAGCGAGGATGGCTCAACTCGCAGTTCAGACCGAGGCCTCTCTTCTTCTCTTTCTCTCTCTCCCTCCCTCCCTCCTTCCCTCCCTCCCTCTCCGTTCCTCTCCTTCTTTCTTTCTCTCTTTCTTTCTCTCGGCTTTCCTCCGCCTCGCAGAGGAGAGGAGAACCGCAGCTCGTTAAAAAGTTGCTCGACCGGTTGAGCGCTCCGAGCTGACTCCGCTGTGGTCTACGACCCGACACCCGGCGCACACGAACGCACGCAAACTCGCCCGTTCCGCGAGGTGTACGTGCACACGCGAGAGAACCCGGCGCGCACGAGCACCTACCTACCTACCTACCTACCTACCTACCTACCTATCTACAACCGTAGAGCCGGATATTCACTACACGCGAACGGACATCATTGAGAGGGCTCCTTCCTCCTCTCTTCTCTCATCTCGTCCTCTCTTCTCCTCTTCGCCCTTTCTCGTCCTTCCCGAGAGCGAGGAAGAGGCCCGTTCTTGGGAAGAGAGAGAGAGAGAGAGAGAGAGAGAGAGAGAAAGAGAGACGAGATGAAGAAGGCAGGTGGGGGCGGGGGAGGGGGAGGGATGGTGGGGTTTCCTCTCGCCTCGACTATCACCGCGGCTTGGCTTGCATATCGTGCTTTATACTCGCCTTCTCTTCGGTATCCTTCGAGACTTTCGGCTTTCTAACTTCTTTCGCGCGCACCGTCCCCCTCTTTTTTCCCTCCGGCCTCCCGCCCTCCCTCGCGTTTCATCCTGCATAACCCTCCTTTCCTCGCTTCGTTCTTATCTCGCGATTGAAATACGGGCGTGCCGTGCACACCGGAGAGTGTGCTCCTCTTAACCCGCTCGTGCCCATCGTTTCGTTAAATCGTGTAGTTTTCGCCGTACACGTCGCTTTTACTCTCCATGCTTTCTTCGCTTTGTCTCGATCCCGTCTTCCTCTTTTCTGCTTCTAGCTTTTCGCGCTCCTTTGATCGCGCTTCATTAGTTATTCCTCCATTTAGCTGTAACGTTGACTCCTCCTGGCGTCCTCGATCTACACATTCCCTCTATCTTATTTTTATATTTATTTCACCACGAGCCTGATTTTTTTTCTTTGCCAGTCGTTTTTTTCGTATCTTATCCAAGATAATCTTTCAGTTTCATTTTGTCTTCGTTTGAGATGCCTGAAAAGCTAAGAAATTATAAATAAACATTGTAAAAATTCTTACGTACTTTTTACCAAACTTCTCCGTTAATCGGGCATCGTCGGAAATGTTGCCGATCATATTGCACGTTATAATGCCGATGCTATTTTTATCACGGTAATTGATAAGATTTTGTATTAAATGTGGATCATATTTGTTTGAGATAAAGGATTACGCGATTTGCTCCGTAAAAAGGTGGAAAGCCTGTTTTTTGACTCGCTTAATCGTCGAGAACCAGGACTTTTGCTGTCGATAAATGAAGTTCATCGACGTCATACAAATCGCCCGGAATCCGATTAACGCGAAAATAGAAACGTGTCGTGGCGTATCAATTTGATTCACGATTTAAAAGGACTGGCGTCAGCGTCTTTCCGCCACGGAGTTTGACAGTAACGAGGAAGACGTCTCTCAGCGTGGTAAGCCTCCGCGGCGACTAATCCCCTCGAGAGCCAGTTAAGGTATTTGTATTTTAATTAGCTCCTCCTTTTCGATACCCGTTTGTTCTGCCCACACTCTCCCGCCGTGGTCCCGAGGCCCCATCTCGCCTCCTCCAATCTGCCTTTCCCCCTTCTCCCCCCCCCCCTCCCTCCTCTCGCTGCTCCCCTTTCGTCTCTTCGCCGTTCGAATCGTTTAATCATAATCTAATAACCGGCTGACACAAAAAACTAACTCGATAAGTGCATGCCGCTCCCTTGGTGTGCGTTCCTGTATATGAGGACGCGTTCCTGCGTGCCCGGTACGCGAGACGCTGCGCTCACTTCCCTTCGAAGGGCACCGCGGCTCCGCGTGTGAGAGAGTTACGCCGCATACACGAGAGGCACATGCGCGGCCATGCACACGTGCACACCCGTGAGGACGGCGAGCCGCGCGGATTCGAATAAGAGAGGAGAGGCGAACGTCTCTCCAGATATTATCTATTGCAGTCTGCCTGTCAGGCCGACTTTCGGTCCGAAAGTCGGCCCGAGCGCGGGATGAAGTGTCTTCTGCATAGTCACTCTTTTTTTTTATATCACGTTTTCTCTCTCTCTCTCTCTCTCTCTCTCTCTCTCATCATTTCTCTCTCTTTCTTACACACATACACCTTGTCCTTGTCTCTTCTCTCTTTTTCTCGAGAGATTGACCATCTCTCTAATCCCATCGTAGCACGCCAGGCACGCCAAACTGAAGCTTTTCGTGCGATTCCCGATGGCGCGTTTATTTTCCCTCCACCGGTCCCTCCTGCTCGACCTTTTGCTCCTCATCTCTCTCCTCTCCTTTCTCTTTGCCCGCTCTCCCCGTCCTTTTTTCTTCCCTCTTGTTCAGACAAAATATATCGGCTGCCTTGCCGCCCGAGGAACTCCTCGGCGAGTACAAAAAGGGTCGCGGTTTGCTGAGCGATTTGCGAAAATTACACGATCTCGAAGGCCATTCCGAGTAATTATAATATATTGTTGGCGTCTCCGTGTTTGAAAAATGGTTTCGTCACTCGCGGCCTTCTGAACGCGGCGCACCGAATCGTTTTATTCAACAGGGAACTTCATTAAATGCCATATATTTTTATTCGCATACTTAACTACATCGTCAGGGAAGATATAAGCGTATCGTGAGTAATATCCTTTAATCTCCTTTAAACTCCTTACACGCCAAGATTCGCGACACGTAAAATACTCCAAGCCATTTATCGACATGTACATCGAGAATAATACATAGAATAATTACATAGAAAAATAGCAATTCCTCTTCTCTACAATTTTTATTCTTACTTTACAGAATTCTTTTATCACAGCCAATTAATTATTACCATTGAGCTTATGAGACGACTTATTCATAATACTAGAAAATTCTACATTTGTTCCGCATTGTTAAGCGGAACAAATCTTACAAAATGCGCGTTCTGTTGTTTCTCCGAGTAATGACAAACCGGCGGTTCTGCTCGCTCAATTGCAATCGCACGCGGCTGCGAGCAACGGGCGGCGAAGATTTCAATTTAGAACACAAACGCGCCTTTGCCCGTTCTGCAGTAAACTGTTGTCGTCACCGGTGTGCCCCATTGTAAGTTAATTCCTCCTAACAGCACGTCGTCTGCCCGCCTCGTGGAACTTATATCAACGGATATCACGGCTTCATCGCGCGCGTCGCCTGGCGCACATATAATATTCGCAGGGTGCGCGGCAACTTATAGTCGCTTATTGCCGGACGAACAAAGCCCGCGGAGCGGGCATATACGTGACGTACAGTTCTATATACGTCTCCCCTGACTTGTCTTCTTTACTTGTCATTCTTTCCCATAAAACTTCACACCCTCCTCTAACTCCTCCGGTATCATCCGGTAACGCGCATACGTGGCGCGGCTACATCTTGAGAAGACGAGAGAGAGAGAGAGTGAAGCGGCACTCACACTGCCAACGTCTCTGTAAATCTTTCCTCCCCTAACGAGGCGTCGTAAACGCGATCTTATTAGCCAGCGTGCTCGTGCTTTAAAATATGTGGACTTTCCGAGCGCCCGGTACTCATCATGCTGGGAGCATTCGGCGATATCTCCAACGTTCAGATGAATCTCGCATCGGCCCCCTCCCCTCCCCCCCCCACTTAATATTTTTTATTGGAGCCGATGAAATTTGAGCCTTAGCTACGAGAACGCAATTGCCACGTAAATTTAAAAATATTGGTTTTAAGTCTTTATAAAAAGATTGAGAAAAGATTAAGAATAAGTTGTTTCAACGTCTTTCTCGTGCTCGACTCGAAAATTAGTCGATTGTGATCCTCGCTCGTCATTTCGTTGCCCTTTACGAATCTCAGATCACCGATCCCACGTGCCACGTGCAATATTGTTAGTCACTGTGCGGTTCGCGTCGCTCGTATTGTTTCCTGCAGCGTGTTTCGCTGTGTCTCTTGTAGGCCGATTACAATGCGACTTCGCGGTTATTATCATGGCGCGCGACAAGAATCAAATCGCGCACGGCCGCCCGCGGGTATTTGCAATGCACTCTCCGTTTGCGTGTGGCCGCGAAAGAGAAAAGGAAGTGTGAGAAAGAAAGAGAAGGAGAGAGATCTACGAGGAATAATCGGCGCGTAGACAGGACTGACGAATGGGATACGACCGTGGAAGACGTTGTAAGATCGATAGATGGAATCGGCGCGTGTAATGTAAATTGACTCTCGGGCGGAGAGCCGACAGACGGCGATGAGCTTGTCGTTGACAATACACACGACGAGAAAAGCTGTTTTACGAAAATGACACCCTGAAAATATAACTTTTTTTATGAGGAAAATCGTGAATTATCGAAATTATCTCGCTGTTATGATCACTTGCGGTGAAAAGGGGTTTTCGCAAGGAAATTTTAAAAATATAACGCTGATTCAGTAATATTAGTTTATAATAATATTAGGATTTTCCAAATTTAATAAAATTAATCTCATAGCAGTTTTTATCTTGCCTTGAAATATTCATTCAATGCTACTTCTCGAAGTCTCACTTATGTAAAAGAACTCGAATCTATTTGATTTAAATAATCTCAAATCTAATTTTATAAATATTTTTAATACTTTATTTAAAAGACTTGGAATGCGAATGGGTTTATTGACAAATGATAACTTTTTTACCGTAAAAGATTTATCAAGGAATGACGCGAAACGTCCCAATAACGAGAGATAGTGATCCAAGTTTTTCATATCGTCTAACCTTGCCGCGTATACGCACGATAACCATACGAAAGTCGCGAATTGTCCTCGCGAGCGTAACTTTATGGGGCATTCCACGGGGTCACTACGAAGCATCGAAGGATTGATGAAAAAAAGGATCGCGTTTTACGGGCGAGCCAGCCGACGTAGAAGAGGAAGCACCGTGTCCGTAATCGGGCCCGCGTTTCGCGGTTGGAACGCGGTTTTCTCGGGGTAAGACCGAATAGGGCTTAACGTGGAATCATATTGAGCCGATCGCTCCACATCGGCACTCGCGGATTCTCAATATGCATCGGATAATATCGGATGCTGGCGGGAAACGGCGCGGCCTAATATGGCTCGAGTCCACATTATTCGAACCCTCGAGTTGTGGATATTGCTGGCCGGAGACTACTACTACTACTACTACTACTACTACTACTACTACTAAGCTACTACTCCGCGATTAGGAGGGCCACTAAACCGAAGACGACAGCAAGGACGACAACGACGACGATGACGACGACAAGGTGAACGACGCCGACCGTTGTCGCGACTACGACCATCTTTCTGTCGTTCTCCTTCTCGCTTCCCTCGTCCTTCTTCGTACTTTGATTTCTTGCACTTCCACTCCGTCTGTGTCTTCGATGCGGAGAGCATTCTTACTTCGGTCGGACCACGGCATAGTAACGACGGTGGCACCCGGTTTGCAAAGAAGTCTCCTCGGGAATTAACTTTGAGATCGGATCGATGCATCGCACGATACTCGAGATCGAATGAATTTCCATCGGACATCTTGATTAACGACGGTTGAATGATTAATTAACGCGATGGATTGGGTTTTAATGAAGTTTCCAGCAAAATTTTAACTTAGATATTTTTAATTTATACGGAGACAGATATTAGAATTCTGTCCAATTCTGCTAAAACACAAATATTAAATTAAAATCATTCCGGGCCGTCATATTGAATTTATTTTATAATGTTACCATGTCTTGAGACGATCTATCCACGATACGATTATTTAAACTTTGCAAGCCTGTAATCTTTATTCCACATACTACATATTATAACATAAGACTCCTTGCGCATCGAGTACCGGCGTAAAAAAAATAATATCTGTGAAACATTTTATACTATGTACACGCAGTGGTTATACACAGTGGTTAACGCATTACAATATCGATAGTATGGGATTCGATTGGCACTTAACAGTCATGTAATTGGAGCATAAATAATCCAGTGTCCGGCAACAAACACGCAAGGCCGAGCCCGAACACGAACCCGGGTTGTTAGCCGCGGTGTACCGCGGCTGTACGGAAGGTACAGCCAATTTTGTTAATTTGAAGAAGTTAACGCGATACCGAGAACATTTCAGCCGCGACCGTTATGCACAAAATATTCGCCCGTGTATACGTGTGTACATTCGGACTTGCATGTATGTGCATGTGATATCGTATTTATGCATAAGCACACGGGACCGTGCTTACTAATAAGCTGTTGCGTTTGCGTGCGGATGCAATGCGACGCGGATGTAATGAGCGAACTTATAGATGATTATCATTTTCCGATACTCCATATCCGATTCAATATCGGAATTTTTGCAGTGGAAGGAAGAGGATGAAGGGGGGGGGAGGGGAGGAGACGGGACGCTAACGAACTCCTGCGGGACAGCCGTGCATATTTCTGTTCCTGTTAGTCCTTCGCCGCGGGGCAAAATTGTAAATACCGCAAATAACACAGTAGCTCTGTACACCGGATATTGGATAATTGGCGGTGCACCCTTGTCACAGAATGAGTTAATTTGCGGGGATAACTTCTTATAAATAGCGCCGCTGCTTACATTATTCGCAGTGCGGTCTACGAGCAGAGAAGGATGTTTAACTGAAGAAATGCAAACGGAGAGCAGCCATCCTTTTTTCCATAACGACGATGAACACGCGACGGTAGTTTTTTATTTAAAAAAAAAATACGCTGCGTCGCAAATCGGCGTAAGTCGTGGTGAATGATGACTTTCTCGTCATTCGGCCAATATCATTTTTTTCTAACACTGTGTCAACTTCTATTTCTCGATATCGGTTCGCGGTGTTAACTCAATTTCACAAATTTCGCCTACCGCGGTGGTTTAGGATCGATCGATTTCACCCTTCCCCTTCATCCCTGCCACATATCGGAATGGCCGCTAATATGACGGGGCGCCGTGACCGACGAGAGACGGAGAGAGAGAGAGAGAGAGAGAGAGAGAGAGAGAGAGAGAGAGAGAGAGAGAGAGAGAGAGAGAAAACATCCTATTCTAACACCCTATTCTCCGGAGGATTTCGCAGCCGTGATACTGCCGACCCCAAAACCCTCCTACGGTTCACGATTTATGACCGTTGTCGCCTATATCTCCGGAAGAAATAGATTATGGTAGAATGCACGTGCGTGAACGAGCCGGACGAAGGACTGATATATTAATTTCTCACGAGCGTAGAAACACGCACACTTGCTCTGTTTGCGGGACAAAACTTCTGGAAAAGATGGATAAGGAGATCGTTTCTTGCCGCACGTCGTGTATCTCAATTGCTCAGTTGGAGTCTCCTCCAATCCTGTATAAAGAGACCCCGGAGAGGCCCAGATTTCGAGATTTTCAAAAATAATTCGATTATCCTGACAAAGCGGGATGAATCGGGAACGAGTGTCAAGAATTAAAGATAAAAGAGAAAAGATAAAATAAATATAGAGAGAGGAGGGGGGGGGAGGGAGAGGAGAGAAGCGAATGAATGGCAATGGACAACACGAGCGTACACTGGATGTCATACATATGTACGCGTGTTGTATCCGATTAATCAGTGTAATAGACCGAGTTGTAATCGCGGCGGACACTCCATTATGATCGCTTGCGTGTACAGTTTCATGCCGCTAATCTGAAATTAATCAGCCGCTTAATCATTACCGTTCCGCGTTGAACTCTCCGCGCGGCGAGCGCTCGTTCCTCTTACGAGCGTTATGATGATCCTTTCGCGTCCTTGCCCCTTTCTCTCTTTCTCTCCCTCTTCGTCTCTTCCTCTACGTACCGTGCTCTAGTCCGTGCACATGTGCGCGCGATCCTCTTAAGTCGTAAATGCGGGCACGGGATGTCTGAATGGACCCACATCGTTCTCTAATTGAAATAATAAACGATACGTTTAAATAGAAGAATATCATTTTTAATCATTAACTCGCGGTCGAAACCAGATTGCCAAGTGCGTCTCGCGATATTTAAAAAGATCTCCAATCGTAATTTGAATAAAAATTACAATTTTTTTAACGGGTTATTTTATTTAAGTCGTTGCTCTTTTTATACTGTCGTCAAAGGCGAGCATTGACGGCTCCACAGGCTAAGAGCGTATCATTTATCTTCAATCACTGATGAGTCTGTCACTGCGTTTAGTTATTCATCTGTATGCTAATCAATATAGTTCAGTATTATTATTCAGTGAATTTTTTTATACACTATCCCCGTTCATCGATCACGAATCACGTTTCGTATCTCGCACGCATTATCTCTCCATAATATATCTTCTAGTTGTCGATCTTCCTGTTTTTAATTACTGACTGTGCCACGTCGAGAAAATTTTATTATAGAGCGTGAAATAAGTTTCTTTTCTACTTTTCATTTCTCTCGCATCCTTGCTTCCCTCCTTCCCGCTTTCCGGATATCGCCGGGTATCGAAGTCGATTGGGGGATTTATATCGCACGCCGGAACGCGCGATGAACCGCATTAATATCGCGTTTTTGGCAACGTCCGATGCCTCGTTCGGAGCTCATTATCGCGCGCGTCGACGGTAGATTTATAGCGCTCTTTAATCTATGATGTAATCTCCGCGTTTGTATTCTCTCTCTCTCTCTCTCTCTCTCTCTCTCTCTCTCTCTCTCTCTCTCTCTCTCTCTCTCTCTCTCTCGCTCGCTCTCTCACTCGGCCGGTGCGCTGCGCCGCGCGCGAACGGCGCCTCTTAATCTCGGAATTTCTTTGTCATAATGCATCCAATCACGAATTCATGAATTAAACATTTCCATCGTGTCTCTCGCGGCGCGATAAATCCGATATTTAGAATCGGCCCGAACGACGACAGCGGCGGCGGCGGCGACCAACGGCCGCGGGGTCATTTTTTATTCCGGTCGTTCGTCGCGCCGTTAAACGTCGGCGTTAATTATATATACGGTTTTATTAATGCGACCAACAATCTCTCGATGCGCATCGTCTTGTATATAGCTCGCGTCTTGTCGCGATTTTTCACATCGGCCGTTATATTCCACCGTTGATGTTACGATGTATACGTGTATATCTCGTACCCTCGGAGTGTACGAGACGTGTCGAAAATCCCTCGCGCTTACGCATCCATGTAGGTATTCCTCGCCGCTAATAATTTATTTCCTTGAGAAATTGAGTTCGAACGTGCTGAGTCTCTCGAATTGTGAAATGTTCCCAATCCCAAAACACATTTGTTATTGATCGAATACGCCGCGGTAACGGTCGCTCGCGTATGCACGAGCGCGAAGGAAACGACCGATGATCAAGTGGGTGTAGGCTATTATACACATCGCCGGGAGACGTCAGCCGGCTTGGGTGTTGTTATTAATTAAATGTCTGACTGATAGGCATCAAGCGACACGCCAAATCCCCTCGTGAGGCTCGTCCCTATTAGGCATCATTTGTCTCCGCTACTGGATATATCTCATCATTCTCTTTTTAATCCGAACTGCGAGCTTGCCTTTTCATTCTTAAATATCACTTGAATACGATACATTATTTATTTTATTTGAAGCATTATTAAAGCATTATTAAAATGTTATACTTTTAATTGCACTTCAGACAACACATTAATAATTTTATATTCCTTTAAATCAATTTTATATGAAATTTTTAAATTATTCAATAACTTTTTTTTCCTCTTCAGAATAATCATTATACTTTTGCGCTTGTTTGCTTATAGAAAAAGATAAATATTATAATCTTACTTAATATTACATTTTGTTATTTAAATTCTTTTTTAAACTACTGAATATTTATATTTATGATTTAAAAGTGAAGAACGTATGATTATTCGTGGATAGAAAATATACAGCTATCACGAGATATCATCCTCACGATTTTTTCTCCTCTGGATTTAATATTGACTTGCAAATCGAAAACACCAAGGAGGCCACAGATAATTGTTGCTTTACAATGACGATGTATTATCGACCAGGTATCGGCTAGTGGTTTCGCTTTGTGGTAATAAATCATGCGAACGCAAGCCGAATTAAATTAATTAACGGAAACGCGCCCCCGCGCGACATACCGGCTTTTTGCCACGATTATCGTTAACCGTTACGTTAAATACGATCGCGCAGTGAGTATGCCGTTGTGCATCATGGATATAAAGTAACGTAATATCATCCGGCAGAGAGGAGTTGCGGGGCAGAGCACAAATCGCTCGTCTCCACTGACGATTTCTCCTTCTCGCGCGGCGACGGCATACGGGGCCCGCGATTCGTTTGACTCATCGTTTCTCATCAACACCATGAAAAACCCCTAGGTATCGATCGGGCAACTATCGTATCGTTATGCCCGACGGATACATACGGCTTATTAATATTAATGAATGGCCTCTCATAAGTTCTCCTTGATTTATGTCTCCAAGTCCTACGCCAATGCGCGAGCTTGTTGCCCCGCCGTAAATCTTCGGCCGTAGCGGGACAAAAGTAATTTCTGTACGTTATTTGTATTTTTAACGGATTCCCCTCGGCGCTCCGTGGCGAGACCCTCTCGTTTTCGTCGCCTCCCCTTCATCCTTCCCCCGTGGCGTCCTTCGTCAGCTGCTTGAGACACGCGCGGAAATCGAATCCGTGTTTAAATAAGGAAAAAAAAAATGTCTCCGGCTATCGGAAGATTTTTCATACGCGTCGTACCTCGTGCGGCACGACGTAAAGTCTCGTCATTAATCGTATACGTTACAGTGACAAATCACATTCGCGTTACGTAACAGTACTCGCGATCGTGTTTAACGAGGGAACCGCCCATATCCTGCAGTCCACACGAATTATAACGGTGTAAATATATCGTTTCGCTATTTAATTGTACCGCTTATTTAAGAAAAGTTTCGTACGTCATGTTGAGGGAAGGAGGGTAATTGCTCCAAGATTGACGCGTGTCGACACCTCAGTGATTTACGCCGCGCGATTTCGTCAACACGGCTCGCGCGTGAAATTAGCTCAACACGTTAAAACTTCACGGAGACCGTATATATTGCAGCGATTGTAATTAAACATAAATTAAATGACGAAGGCTCGGATGCGCGCAACCGCCTGCTGAATTCCAACGGGTTATAAACGTAACCGCGTAACTCAAAGATGGTCTCACGTCACGGCGCAATCGTGACACGGCTGCTACCTACTTACCTACCTGTCTCGCCCTACCTTGCCTTGCTTTGCCTTGCCTTGCCTTGCCTCGTCTTGCCTTGCCTTGGCTGCCTGCCTGTCTGGATGCGAAGTCATCGACTTCGCTTTACCGCGTGTCGGGAAACGACGGTAATTTCAGCATTCCGCAGGCGGGCCCGCGAAATTTCAGACGTCGTCGCGCGCACTCCGTCCCCGGGTGACACGGGAAATTACAACGTTTATCCGCGGAGTTACCGCGGAGAGGCACATTTGACGCCCGTGAAATTATCTGCGCGGATCTCCGTAATTAATTAAAGGAGACGATAGAGCGATAAAAGAGAGCGACTACCGCGCGCTGTCAAGAGGAGCGCGCGCGCGGTTTAACGGAGGCGCGCCGTTAATTCGTCGCGACGCATTCGACGGAGTGTGCGAGATTCACCCGCGGATTACCCCCCCCCCTGCACGCCGCCGAAAAATCAGTTTGAGGTTCGATGATGCCTACAGAGTAACCGAGATATTCGTGCCCTTGTCGCATCCGGCAATCTTGGGACGGGTTGGGAGGAGACTCCGTCCCGAGAAGATCCCGCAAAAAACGGGGCACAAGTTTCCGTACGGGAGTGGTGAATTATGGGCGTTATTGTCTGCCCGTGAACAACAGCCCGCCTCATTACATGTGGGAATTATTGACGCCGGACCGCCTCGGTGGTGCTACTCCCCAGCTCTCTCTCTCTCTCTCTCTCTCTCTCTCTCTCTCTCTCTCTCTCTCTCTCCCCTCTCTCTCCCTCCTTTGTTCCGAGTGTGTACACAACACGCATGACGCCGTTTTGCACGACGTCGTCGTCTCCGCTTTATCTTACCTCGGCCTCGTACTGTCCAAATCTGCTATAACCGTTTCTTTTCATCCCAAGAGGAAACTGAAGAGAAGACGAGGCGGCAGAGCACTTCGTGTGCCCTTACTCTCCGCCGTTTCGTACTTACGCGATATTCGAGATCGTACGATCCTGTGTGCGGCCCCGATTCACGCCCCTTTCAAAAGGATCCTTAGGGATAACTACGGCCGCTCGTTCGTTGTAACGTGAGTCTAGTGGTGACTGCACGGTGGCTGCACCGATGGAAGGATCGTTTGCTGTGCAATGCGTACGGGCGAACGGGTGGAGGACGTGGTAAACCGCTAAGCAGTCCGGATACGGCCGTGTAACGGGCTATCAAGAACGAAATTCCGAATTACGTCACGCCGGGCGATCGTGGAGTACGCGCTTAATCTTTACGAAGTTTTCTTGCTAGCTAAAGGAGTTCGAGATAAAAATGAAAATAGCTATATAAAAAGTTACGTAATTATTATAATCTAGTTTGAACTTGGGAAACTGTAATACAGTAACATAAAAAGATATATGTTAATTTTAATCAGATTTTATAAATTCATTTAATCAGATTTTATAAATCTTAAATTTTAGAAAAAGAATAATGTAAAATGTATAAATTTATTTTGAAATAATTGCACAATAATATAATATTTGCATTTGTACAATTAATTTAAGAAAAAGAATATAAAATCATTGCAAGTCCAAAATTTTCCAGCGCTATGCTATTGATTTACTACTAATTTATTACAGTAACATTTAAATGTACTAACCACAAAATATTTAGTAAAAAATAAACAACAATTGCGAACGAGAATTCAAACTTTATTCATCTAACAATAATTGATACTTTCTGTAATAATAATTTATAATTATAATTATAATTTACACATTACATATATTTGTTACGTTTTTCTCAACAATCTTTCTTCAAATATGTAATACGTGTAAGTTTTTTACAATAAGCTTTTAAGACAGATATTTATGTATGAAACAATTATAAACTGCGCATCGCAATCTTCGTTTCTCAAGATGAAACGTGTAAAGACGATTATTCGCTCGCCTTCATTTACGACACCTTAGCGTTAATGACGCCTTTCTAAACACGCGCGGAAGATGGAGTCCGCTCCTGCAGATTTGTGTGCATTTCGTGAGAATTTCGCAGGCCCTCCAAAGACGCTGACATTAATTAATTCTCGAACGAGATACAATCGAGCGCGCAACAAACGGGAGAAAGTCGCCATTAGGCTGCCAGAAAAACCGGCGCTCGTTAAGAACGAGTTGAGTTATCGTTATAAAGCCGATCGAAGATAATCTGATATATTAAGGTATAGTGTAGTCTCTTTTTATTCCGGGAAATACTCGCCGTTATATGTACCTATTACAGAATATAATCGACAGGCTAACGGTCTGTGTTGAAGTTACGACGTGTACGACCGCGCACACGTTGTAAATCGGTTATAATGAATGCATCCCGTTTCGCCATGTTAATAAAAGCAAAATAGAAACGAGTTACGCGGATCAATGAAGCTACTCTCGAAAGTAGATCGCGCTCTATGTTACACGTAATTCGATCCGTTACGCGCGCGGAATAGTAATATAAGTCGCGAGTAAAAAAAAAGAATGCAAAAGTTTTAACGCTTTTACTGATACCGGGATTTGCGCTATATTTTATATTACCCTCGATTTCATGGCGCCCCACCGCTGGAATTTCAAAGCTCGACGAAAGTAACGATTATTCCGTTTATCAGATTTCGACGGGGAATTTTTACGCTCCGCCTTCTGCCCGATAACCATTTTTTAACGGGTTATCAAATAGCATTCCAGCGAAACGTTGCGTCGCAATATAGTCGGATGGTAATTGTTTAAACCGAGTAAAAACGCGGCTCTCTCTCTCTCTCTCTCTCTCTCTCTCTCTCTCTCTCTCTCTCTCATCGCATTCGCGACATAAGCGTGCAGCGTGCGCCAATACTCTCCGGCCAGGTAAGCACCGATTGGTTTAAAAATCTGAGTCGACGGCACGGAATTCGACGTTTAACTCGACCAAGTATCCCCCCAGGGTCGCGGGAACGGCCGGTCTCTTGCCTGCCTGCCCGCTCCGTCCGCAATCGAATTTCCGTCGATAAAACCGAACACGGTCCCATCGTCTCATCCGCAAAACGTTCGCGGCCACGTTTCGTCAAAATCCGCGTGGGAGGCTACCTGCCGCGAGTCGTGTCCTGTCTATCGGAGCGCCGAAAGCTCCGGTTGCCCGACGGCGACGACGACAGGGGGGAAATACAGATCTGTCAGATGGATCTCTCCCCCGGGAACGAAGAAGGGAAGCATGCACACATCACCACATCATGGAGCGAATCGCGCATACCTCGCCGTAAGAGACAGACAGAGAGAGATAGAGAGAGATAGAGATAGAGAGAGAGAGAGAGAGAGAGAGAGAGAGAGAGAGAGAGAGAGAGAGAGAGAGACCAGCCGCCCCGCGCGGGAGGCTGGCGGGACGGGTGGAGCGAGAGAGGAGGACCGCGGTGTAATAAATTTCGAGCCGGTAAAAACGGCACGGTGGGTTACGAGAGATTGATGGAGCGACGCGCGAGGTGAGAGCGCGAGAGGCGGCCCGGCGGTAAGCGAGCCCTTCGCCCGCTCGCTCCTCTGACAGTGATCATCAAACCAGAAAAAGTCGCCACCCGGAAAGCTTCTCGGGGTCCTCGGCCCTGCCCCGCACTCGGCTTCGCCCCCTTCAATCGTATATGCGCGGACTTAACCGCCGCCGTAATGACCGCGCCGTGTGTGCCCGGGTGGAAATAATTTTAACTCAATTACGCGGCATTCCTCTCGGCCGCCCGCTTCGCCGTATAGTCTTCATCGCCGGCTCTTTCGCTTGACGACGGCTCAGGAACGCCCGCTCTTTTCGTTAACCGCGATACATCCCGGCGCCTCTTGACGTCCGTAGCCTCTGCCCGCGACGCATTCGTCTCGGTCCTATATAGCGACGTTGACATTATCGTTAGGAGTGTCGAATATCATCTTTCACAGTGCCTTTTTAATATATAAGTAACTGTGTTAAATTTGATCGTAAGGAGGAATGGAACTTAAAGCGCGAGCTATCTTTATTTATTTGACATAAATGTCGCATGTAATATTTAAATTAGCATTGAAATTATCGTTTATATAAACGTTCAGATGACATCTTGTTCAATATACACGCTTCATAGAGAGCTAAGATCCCTTATCATATGTGAGATCCTTTCTCGCGTGCTTGCCGGATTGCCTATCTTTAGGGAAGAAGAGGTATGCGTTATTTCGTTTCTCTCATGACATTCTCAAAATAATTGCAGAATTTCGATCGTTTCGTAATGGTAAATCGTAATTGCGAATGGTATGCGTGTAATGATTTAACGCGTTTTAACCCGTTTATATGGTATAAATAATAATTCGATCATGTGCAAATTATGTAATAAATGTCGTTACTAAATACAAACTAGACACGAATCAAGTGAGCAAATGGATGCATTATAACCGTAAGCGTTAATTGGTTTAATGCCTTCATTATTGCAGCGATTAATTATCGACTATCCGGGCTTGTTTCATCATGATCACATTATCTCGCGTTCACGCATCGCGCTGCGAAGGACATTAATTGTACGCATAACCGTGTGTACAAATCAATAATAATCACATTCTGTACATGAAGAGAAATACAGTTTTTTTCCTTTCTTTTTTTTTTTCTTTTTTTTTTTTAATTGCAATGACTCATTGTCAGTTTAGAACAGACAAATTCAACGAAATAACAAAAGGGGACGAGGATTCGGGACGCCGCGGTTATATTGACTCGTGAGGAGGATGAATAAGCGATCCGCGAAGTGTATCGGGCCGATGACGATGCTTTACGATCGGAGATAACGCGCAGAAGACTATACGCCAATTTCAAGCCGCGTTCCCCGGAGGGATTAATCGCCCCTCGTTTAAACCTTCGGCACTCCTCGTGCTTCCATTTTTAAATCCTTGCCGGCATCATCCGGCCGCGGCCGGGGCATCCCCACCCCCCCTCTTCCTTCATGTACACGTTACGTACAGGTATGGGGTAACTACTCTAATTATCGAGGTCTCGCGTAAAACGAGTATGTAAACATAAATCGACAATCTTGTCGAGTCAACCGCGCGATCGCTTAACCACACGGTAAGCCCATTTTTCTCCCGCTGGCAAGAAGGAGAGAGAAAGAGAGAAAGAGAGAGAGAGAGAGAGAGAGAGAGAGAGAGAGAGAGAGAGGGGAGAAGAGAAGAGAGGAGGATCTTATCCTTGACGTTATTACGATTAAAATCCTGTGGGTTTTCCGTTTTTTTCACATCCTCTAATTATTTCGCCTGATGAGCCGCCATCGGGCACGTCTTCTGGCCTCGTCTGCAAATTGAAATCTCGAGAGGTGCATTTTTTCACGCGAGGACAAGTACCTCGAAACGTCCTACGTTTCTAATGAGATCGAATTATCGTTGCACGCGATTATCCTGATGACACAGGCCTCCTCGCAATAAAAAGACTGTCAATTCGGCTATCATCCTATATCGGCCTGTCTTCTCGTCGCACGTAAACGCCGCATGGCAAACGCGATGATTTTCTTCCTTCTTGTGTGGCACGGGGTTTTGTTCCATTTACCTGGAAGCGCATTATTATGCAGTAAACAAACGCAAACTGCCTTGCCGCGTTTCGTGCTAGTTTCATTCGTGCGACATCGACGATAAGTATGGTAGAATAGCTCGTAACAGCGGGTCGTCGATGGTCCAAGCAAGAACATCCGCCGTATCGTACGCGATATTTTACGATTTTTCTCGTACCTCGGAATAACGCGCGTTGAGACGTGTATAAATCTCACGATCCCAAAACACAGCCGCGAACAAAATACATATTTGTCCCGCCAGCCGTTTGATCTACGGCACAATGTAAATTTACCGAGAGAAAATAAATATGTACAAGCATGTAAATACCGGCGCCTATTCAAACTGTCAATGCGTTTAGGCAAGCAAGAGACATGTATGTATCTATTGACTCATAACTGCGTTCTTATTGCTTTAATATCTTGTCCTTTATTACAATAAAAAAAATTTCCAATTGTGTAATAATTTATGTTAGACACATATGTTTTTATTTAAGTGATCAAATATATATTGAGAAAATGTATTTTTTATTTGCAACTAGACACTACAATCGTACGTTACGCACGTGCTATTTATTTTTTTGAATAAAAGGGGCATAGAAAACTTGACATAACACTATTACATTATTTATATATGATTTCTTGACACATATAATACATACAATTATCACATACAAAACACAGGATTTTCGCAATGACAGCTACTCATAAAACAAGTGCAATGAAAGAATCAATTGTGGAAAAGAGATCTAAAAACCTCGATAGATATTTTGAGTTATAGATATTTCGATGCACTTTTTAAAAAGGAATAGATTTCCCCATATTGAAATTATATGTTTTCATTAATGTTTTTTTTTAAATTGTAAATTTTTTTTCACTTTTGCTGTTATAAAACTACTGTATAATTATTTTAATTTATAATATCAAATTCGTTATAAAATAATAAGAACATGATATCGATTTTTCGTTTCAAAGAAGAAATTTCTGGCGTTCATTCCCAGCGACATATCTCTTTGGTATCTCGCCAAAGGTAAACTTGTCGCTTCAGTAGCCGATGTCAGTAGCCGCTGTATATCTGATTATTCCATTTGTAATTACAATGATAATATATGGCAATGATAATATATGACTCTTTCTTAAAAAATCTTTCTTAAAAAATCTTGCGTTCACGTAAGAGGATATGCGTGCGCAAAGGGAGTCATCGATGGCGTCGACGATGATGGCGGCGAAGGGGCGAAGAGTACAGTGGCAAAGGTACAACCGCCAAGCACGGAAGAGAGAAAATAGGAGTCCACCGAGTGAGGAGGGAGGGGTAGGTTCAGAGGCAAACGGCATGGACCGCGCACGCGAAAAAGGGACCCGCGTAAATTGAAAGGGGGGGGTACGGCCGTCTTGTTGTGTTTAAAAAGGCAATTTGCGGGCTTGAGATACGGCCTATATATTATGGCGCAACTGCTACGAATGGTGGGAGATAGCTCGGTCGATAGCGAGAGCTCCCCTTTTGCACGAGGGGGACTTACCGTAGAGGCCCTGTCGGGGCCCCGGTATCCCCGTCGTTCCTTCCTCACAGCGGAAATCTCCCTTCCCCGCGCCATGCCGGATCGGAGGGCCTCCTACCACTCCCACCACTCGGCAGGCAAATGCGTTTCTTGTGTAGCTCGCTGCTCGTTTGCGGGACAGGACGATTTACTCTCGCGGTATAGTCGTATTCAAATATCCTCTCTTGCCGCGCAAGCCCTCGCGAGCTCCTTCCTCCGCTTCGCCGATTTTTTTTCCCCACTTTCGCTCTTCCGCGTCCCCCCTCCTCTCCGCCCTCCTCTCGCTATCTCATATCTCTTCTCACACCTTTTCTTTCGCCCAATTTCTTTATTTTCCATTTCGTCGGGCCATGTCTAATCCACTTACCGTCCTCGCAATTACCACGGGGGCCCTAATCCTCCGTAACGCAGCGTAATCGGGGAGCAACCGATAGCGGTGAACGAGCTCGGGAGTTCCGAGTTTAATTATCCGATTGCGACAAACGGAGCGGAGACGGTGGCGCGTTTGATAATTATGATCGGGACAGTTCTACCGGCGTGCGTTCTCAAGTTACGCTTTTACGCCTCGAATGAGGTACAGTAATATGCGATGTAATCACTGATGTCGCATTAATCGCTCTGCAAGTCTATTATCGGCGTCGCCGATAATATCGATCCGGAAAGTGACGATGCCTCTCTGTGAACTTGAACAAGCGCAGGTAACACATATTTAGTCATTTTATATTTTTTTGTAGTTATTTTTTTCATAAAAAGAGAGAGTTGCATTCGCGAGAGTTCCTTCATGATAATTTCAAACACAGATCTTTTTCATGAACACTTTTAAGATGAAGATGGAATTAGGAGAGGGTCAGGATGGAATTTCTTTAAGTAGAAAAAAAACTTTAAATAGAAATCTCACAAGTTTTCCGTAAATTACATAGTTTGCTATAGATTTTATGAGAAAATAGTTAAAATGATTTCAAGTAATAAGCAAACTTTCGCGTGAAAAAATCCTGTTCCGAAATCCTGTAACGAAATAAAATTCAGATCGACGGAAGCATGTGGAACTGAAAATAGTTGTAATTTTGGAACATCTCGTTTAAAATTTACATATTTACATATTTGCGATACACGGAAGATACATGCGAACATTCGATTATGCCTCCCTAACCGGTCTACATGCCGTCAACAATGTATTAATAAGCGACTCGCCATTTCGATAATTATACGTCACGATGCGCCAGCGGAACGCCGCGAATGATTCTCTCTTTTTTTTTTTCCTCTGGATTACCGATAATTCGGTGAGTTGCGAGGTGCAACAATTATAAAATATTTCGGCACGTAACATGCATATGCAACGGTAATATGAATATTGAAGTCGTTAGGCCGCGCGCTGCGTTGCACGCCACGTAATACTCGGACTTATTAATATCCCTTAAATTAATAGGCTGTTTAATTTTAGCGGTATCTTGTAGCGATTTACACGTCCGCCGTACGTGTGCGTATTTATCGCAAGCGGCCACGCCCGTTTTATCGGTATCGGCTGAAAAGCAGCTTCCGTATTTCGCCGGGGTTTCGTAGCTTTCTTCGGTCGGTAAGCTTCCGCGAAAACTCGATTAAGTGTAAAGTAACATTAAAAATCGTTTGCACTCGCTACCAATTATGCCAGTATAGTGTAAAGCGTTCCAGCAACGTCAAACCGGTTTGGAATAATTCGGCTACTTGTGCAGAGCGCAGTTAAACGCAAATCAGTCTCGCGATAATTATCGCCTAAAGAGAGAAAGTTTTGTTTTTTTTTTTTTTTTTTTTTTTTTTTTTTTTTTTTTTTTTTTTTTCGGAAATTACTTGAATTTATTTAAATTGTGTTTAAGCAAGACGAAGAAGGGAGTAAAAAAATATATCAAATTAATTAAATGTCAGAAAAAATTCTATAAACTCATAGCGCAACAAATATATTTTTAAAAAATGCTCAAGCAATTTTATTATAAAATGTTACATAAAATATTTTTTCGCAAATATTTTGCGTGTATTATTTTAAAACGTGTATTGCACGATTAATTATACCAATTGTGCCAGAAATTTCAAGAGTCGATACTACAATTTATTGATTGAGCACGGCTAACATCTACATAAATATGGAATCGCTCGTAATAATGTAGAAAATACATTTGTACAAGGGGAGAGGGGAAAATACATTTGTTGAGGGCATACAGACTTATTTGCACAGAATGTGTGACAACCGTAATAAATTATGTCCTGATATTGATCTCCTTACGTTATTTAATAGCACGATCTAGGAATGTTGCATCCTCCAGGCGTTTACTTCTCTGGCGAGCTTCATAAATATCGCGGCGATTCCAATTAACTTTATCTCTATCTGTACAAATTATACAGAATGTCGCTAAATTCACAAGTGGACAGAAATACGCAGAAATTATGGGTTTAAGACACACGCATACACATATTTTTTTTTTCTGTGCAGTGTAACCAAATTTTTCGAAATCTATTTTCCTGTAAAATACGCTATTGTTTTGCCTACGAAATATCGAAATACAGTTATAAATTTTGAACAGAGAGAAGCTAGAAAAAACACTTTGCACATCTAAAATTACAAGATAAAAAATTGAGATGTTACTTAAAATTTCTAAATTATTGAGATATTACTTAAAATTGAGATATTATTTCATGATCGTGTCTTCTAATCTATTCTCGTAATAGAAATTGTGCGATTAAATGCATTACATTCGAGATTTTCGATCGTGGCAATACACAATATATATGTATCATATTATATATATAGTAAATAGCATATGTGGCCGACATTATTTGGTAAGACAACCTCGCACTCCGCTTTCTCTTCTTTTCCCCCGAGCCACACATTACATCGTCACGACGTTTAATTAATGTTGGCATAACGGATAGGCAGACGAGAAATACACTGTGACTTCTGTAGAAGATCCTGTGTAAGCACAGAGAATGATATTTATGCTACTTCTTGCATAACTTATGCAATTATCGAATGCGATGCTGTTACATAAATACTTCATTATTCGTAATAAAATCTCGCACGAACATATATATGTTGCATACATTAATAAATTTATCATTTTTCACGGTTCGGAATAAAGTTATTAAAGTCTTTTTTCTCCCGCCAGACAGACGGCCAAAACATTCTTAAATTATAGTTAACAAAAATTTATTATTCCGTATATTGCCACAGGATACGTGAAATCAGATTACAGCGGGGATACCTTCGCACCAAGGCAAAGAAAAAAAAATTTGTAAATTACACAAACGCAATTACACATTTAAATAATCATAGATGATGGATGATGCTTTGAATTTCGAAACGAAATTTACAAAACTTCTACGCGTGTTATTCTTTACGAGTTACCTGTACCGCGCTCCTTCTCTCGGCATTGGTGCGATTTAACTTCTCGTCTTGCAGCAAATTTCAATAAAACAATGAGCGCAACACGTTTAGCCATAGATTATTATTACCGGTAGAAACGCATATCGATGAAATGATAGCAAGAATTATTGCACGTCGAATCACGATGCGGAGGCGAGATTGCAGCGGGGGTATATTTAGAAAAAAATACAATTACAGCGCGATAATAAAGTGATGTATGACCCGTTCGAGCGAGATGCACGAAGCTAAGGGGGTGAAAACCTTCGCGTTACCTCGCACCACCGAAGTTTCCAATCTATAAGGTATCAACGGTTGCCTTTAGCTGCGCATTGTATACCCCCGGGACTTGCGATTTAGAATGTTGATATAACGGATGGGTGAGCAAGAAAAGCGCTTTTGCGAGACGTGCGAGATTGAAAAGGAATAAAAAAAGGAAGCTTTCATGACTCTTGTATCGAATTTCAACCTCTACGTTCCGGCGTATTTATACCGCCTCTGTGTACGCTTCATTATGTACATTCAAATGGTAAATTTCTCCGCCATCGGGGAGAATTTTTCGAGAGTCCTGGCGTAAATCTAATCTGTCGAGCGGTGTTGAGCGATCTGAAAAAGGGTACTCGAAGCAGTCAGATTTCAAAATGAAATTCTGTATATACACGAAAGCAGACGGAAAAAGACTTCAGAGACTCTCGTGTCGTGTTCGACAATTTGAGATATAAGAATATTGCGTCTTTCACAATTTTTTTCATAGAACGCGTTTTTTCCAGCGGGCGGTCTCGTGATCCAGTATAATCGTTAGAGAATGATCTTGGCCACGGGGATGAAACGCGGCAGAGGCGTCTCTTGGTCAAACTTCCGAATCTCGCGGCGCGGCACGGCGCGGAGCGGAAGTGGACGAACGACTCGTCCTTTCCTGTGCGCGCGCGCGTGTACCGCCATATACCTTCAGGAGTCGCGATTCGGAATGTTGATATAACGGATGGGTGAACAAGAAAAGCATCGCGGCGGGCTCTCTTATTCTTTCTCTCTCGCTCCTTCCCTCGCCTCTTCCTCTTCGCTCGCTCGCTCGCTCGCGCTCCTCTCTCGGCCGTTCGTATCCGGCAAAAAAGCACCGGCGCCGGTACATTGAACCCGGCAAGAGTTCCGCCACACGTTCGCGAGGCCGTTTCAGTATTTGACTGTTCCCCAACGCCGTGCAACGGCGGCTACGGCGGCGGCTCTCCTCCTCTCCTCCGCTTTCTTGGTTCGACTCCCGTCGAGACGACAGAACGCCATAAGCAACCAATTTAAATGTAAATTGAAAACCACCGCGGCATACAAATTGTTCGACTCGCCGTCAAAAAATACTGCGAGCAAAGATCAAACGGAAGACAAGACACGCGGGCGAGAGGGTGGCGTATATGGGGCCGATGGTCGAGATAGAACGAGAAAAGGTGCCCCGGAGAAGGGCACCTCTCGAACGACGTCGGTGAAGTCCCGACCTTCTCCACCGCGCACTGGGCTCTGGCTCGGGTTGTATCCCCTTTTCTTTCTGTTACGGCAGAAAAGCTTCCCGTCGGTATTTGTTCCACCCCACAGGCAGAACGGATCTCGGCTATCTATGCTAGACTGCCCTCTAAATATTTGCCTTTCCCTTGTCCCGACAAAAGTTGCCTCGCTGTAACGCGTTTCCGTACGATAGCGCGGCTCAACCGACGATAGTCATCTCGTCTTCTTCGTCGAAGGGAAAAACTTCCGGCATTCAAAGAGTCCCTCCTTTACTACACTTCTCTCTCTCTCTCTCTCTCTCTCTCTCTCTCTCTCTCTCTCTGTTTCTCTCTTTCTCTCTTCCTGCGGAGGCCCGCATAACATCATCGAGTTTCCTCGCGCGCTCGACGTACGATCAGAAGAAGCGAAATTAATGGATCAGTTTATCCTCTCCATTAACGATTTCGGATAGCTGGTCCATCCTTGTAGCGAGGAATTAATTTCCCATTCTCAGTTAGAGGCAGAGACCCGACTTACCATAATTTTCGTAAATTTGGATCGTTCCCCGACGAAACCGGCTGTTGAATATTCTCTCGCTTATTATAAACGGCTTCTGTAATCAACGTCAAATACAGTCAAGCGTCAGTGTGCGATAATCTATATATCCAATTGAGTTAATCCAATTCATATTCCTTCAAAATAACAAATATTTGTTTCTTATTCAGTTTTAACGTCGGAATTATCAATTGTTTTTATTGAAGGAAACATAATTGAAAACGATTTCTACTACTTTGCTCATTTTTCCATTTTGTTTCAGTGTATCATATTTTTATTAATTTTTGTATTATTTTAATTATCCTTGTAGAACACTTTAATCTTTCCTAGATTAAATGATAAAGATGCTAAAGTGATAAGACGCAAATAAAAAGTAATACGCAGTTTTGCACATGTGTCACATTAATCTTTTCGCAATTCGAAGATACATAGCTCACAAAATATCAGAAAATAATTTTCTTACCCATACTTGATACTTTATTAAAATCAATATTTTACCAAACATGGTCACGTTATAAACACGTCCGTATTGACGTGCAGACGAGTTGTATGACAACATCGAATCTGCGAAATATTTGCAGCCATTGGCGAATACCGTACGTTAATTCGTTGAACCAGACAGACGGCGGGGGGGGGGGGGATCGATGCGAGAACGATGTAGCGACTAATTCATCGCGTGGTTTGTCATTAGCTGTCGCGCACACGTACGGCATTCGGGAACACATTTCCGGTTACGTTTACTATGGCAGCGGCATAAATTTTTGACGGCGATGTCCTGCCGTACGTGTCATGATTTATCGATTCCGGCCGGTTAACATCGACAGCCTCCGGCCGGAGGTAATGGCAGCACCATGAACCCGAGATAGAACCCGCACTGATCATTAGCTGCCCGGCCCAAGGTTGCGGCAACATTTCGTCGATCGTATCTCGCGGACGTTCGACACGTTACGCGTAATCAATATGTACCCGGCCCCGGTCCCTCGAAGGGGGCATTCCGCCGTCCGAAATATTGCGATAACGCATAGGCGCGGTACCCCACCCCCTCCCCCCTCCTCCGCCCCTCCTCCCCTCCTTCCATTCCGAAACGTGCTAATTTAAATTAGCCCGTGCTTTCAGCCTGACATAGCGCACGCGTAAATTTAAATTTCTGAAATGGGATGCAGCGCCGATAGGAGAGTGCTTGTTAGCGCCGTGGTAGCCATCAACATAATTAACCCCCTAAGTGGAGACGCCTGTGTATCATTATTAGTACACGCCTCGATGTTATGGGGTTCGAATGTGCTTACGAGAATTTAGGTCCGCGTCAGATGCCCTGATTTAAGCGCACGTTACGCGAAATATCCAATTAAGTCATAATGGGACCCCGGTATTGCATCCAGTATAACATCGCCGCGCGGAGCGGGATATTTACGTTCACGAGGGAGGTCTTTTGATACGGCGAAACGTGTAACGAACGAGAGCCTCTTGATTCGATCTACTTCCCTCGACGTGAAAGCGTACCGTATGACGGGGCGGTACGTGCCGCGGGGATACGCCAATTCAGCATATTGCCGTATCTTCCGAAATCAAAGGAACGTATATATAACAAAACTCTTAACGCAACGACCTAGTTCGTTAAACGCGCCCCATCTTGCGCCCTTACGTGACCGTCCTTCCGAATGGATATTCTCGTCTTCTCGAATGGGATATATGTATCTTCTCGACCGCTTAGATAACTCCGCTTATCGCGCCCTTCGTGAGATTTCCTAGCTACCACCGTACGATATATGTATATATATATATATATCGTGACGATTTTTCTTTCTCACCACGGCATTACAATAAATCCGAATACTGATCCGCTTTTTTTTTTTTTTTTACCCTTTTACCTTGCAGTTCGCAACGGTTATTCTTGCGTACCTGTTGCTCTCTCGGAAGGACTTGATATTCGATTGAACACAGCTGTCAGGGCGGTGCGATACGGGCCAAATGGCGTAGAAGTGTGGGCCACACCCTCCCGCAGTCCGCACACAAATCACACCGTTTATAAAGCGGACGCCGTGCTGGTTACACTACCCCTTGGCGTTCTCAAGACTTCCGCACCACCTTCCGGGGTCACCTTCAATCCACCGCTTCCGGACTGGAAGGCGCAGGCCATTCAACGACTCGGTTTTGGCAATTTAAATAAGGTGAGCGTCGACGTGTACGTGTGTGCGTTTGTGTGCGACTTCGACAAGTCGCTGTCATCTCTAAAGCGCTCTGATTTATGCCGCTCGCAAGGAGGACGATCCTGTGCTGGTACAGGGATATTAGGGCTGCATAATCACGTATTAAGTCTTATCGTTGATCGCGCAGTGGCGAATTTCAACAGCAATTAACGTGTGTTCATTTAACAAACGAGGACTACATTGAAGGATTTAGTGCCGAAAATATTTATGTCAATGATGAATTAAGAAATATTATAGTGTATACTCGAGAAGAACCGAATAGATTAATTTTTACAAAAAAGTATTATCAAGTAAATTATAAAATTTATCATAAAAGTTTAATGAAATTTTGCATATCTTTTTGATAAATTGATTATTTAAATTGATTATATTAAATTGATTAATTTTTAATTGATTATTAAATTGATTAATTATTTAGGATTAAATTATGACGGGTTAATAATTATGTTAAATGTTTAAAGAAGATTAAAGTTAATTATTCGATAATTAAATTATTTAATAGATATATACTTTTCAAATTTGAATGTTATTTATTTGCAAATTTCCTCCAGCGGTATTTTCTATCCGCTATTCGTTTTAACGAAATACAAAATACAAAAATACTGCACAGTGTCGAAATTCCGAAAAAGTTTCCGTTTCTACCTCAATATAATTTTAATCCCGTAATTTTTCCTTTCATCTTTCAGGTAGTGCTATGCTTCGAGCGCATTTTCTGGGATCCAACGGCCAATTTGTTCGGCCACGTGGGAAGTACCACGGCGTCGCGCGGTGAGCTCTTCCTGTTTTGGAACTTATACAAGGCTCCGGTCCTGTTGGCCCTTGTCGCCGGTGAAGCGGCTTGCGTAATGGAAAATGTCAGTGACGATGTTATCGTTGGTCGCTGCATCGCCGTTTTGAAAGTAAGTGGATGAAATTTCTAGTCTCCGCGCGGCGCGTCGAATAGCGATCTTATTTAGCTTAAACGTAACGACGCGTCTCGCACCGATAATCATTTTATTCGTAATTACTTTATCCCGTATATCTCGTAATATGGTCTCTGTATATATTTTACGAGTGAAAAAGAAAGTGGAAGAGAAATTGAAGCGAGATTTTTTTTTTTTGCTTTCGCAGGGAATTTTTGGAAACCAAGTGGTACCGCAACCACGCGAAAGCGTCGTGACGAGATGGCGGGCAGATCCTTGGGCACGAGGATCCTACAGTTTTGTCGCGGTGGGCAGTTCCGGCAGTGATTACGATCTCCTGGCGGCACCCGTATCACCTCCACACCTAGTCAATCAACCAGCCCCGCAGCCGAGAGTGTTTTTCGCAGGTAAATGTTGCGTCAATATTTTTCTTTTGCATCGTCCGTATTATCGAGATGCGAAAAATTTAAACTATCTTTTTAAGCTTCTCTTTAATGGAAATTATATTTGTGTTTGCCATCACGCTGCGTGTTTGCATCCCCGTAAATATACGACGCATAAGCGTCGTTTGCGTTTGCGGAACGTTGCGATTGGATGCGCGATGCAATTTGCCTCGCTACGATACTCCGTTTCCGACTTGTGTGCGCAGTAATTCCGTGTGTTAACGCTGTTTAAAGATCCTACTATTCGCGAAATGTTGGTCATGTAAACAAGATGAATTAGCGCTCGCGGAAATTTAACGAAATGTAATAAAACATAAGAAGAACCGAGATCGATATAAATACAAATGTTAGATTTTAATGGCGATGCGATCTATCTAATAAATTTGTCCAAGATAAATGTCACGTTGTAATAAACTCTTTTTTTACAAAAGTGCACGTTGACCTATTTACACGACGGATTTTCAGGGGAGCACACTATCCGGAATTATCCAGCCACCGTACATGGTGCATTCCTCAGCGGCCTTCGTGAGGGCGGGCGTATAGCCGACCAACTCTGTGGAAGTCCTTACGCGCCACCAACAATGACAGCTTCCGTTCCGCCATCAACGGGGATCACGCCAGCAAATACCAGTAGCAGTTCGACGCCTTAGTATTTTCGCATCGACTATTATGTTCTTGTCTTTCTGTGAGCGAAGAACCTCCGAGGAATGGCCATTCACTCGAAAAAGCTCTTCCTCGAAGCTCTTCCGGAAAAAGATACAAAGAGAGAACTCTGAGATAATTACAAGTCATACGACAACGTAGCGACAGAAATGTCGCTGGTTCGCTGTTATTTTTGCAATTTGCACGTGATCGTTTTCGGCAAATAGTTTAATTCAGAACATTTTTCTAGGAATCGGATCGATTGAAAAAATTAACTAAAAAAATATCACATGATTTTCAAACGCTCAATCTTTCACAACGCACTACGTTGTCAAATATATATACTCATACTTGCAAATATACAGCTCAAATGTTTGATTTATCATTATCATTATTCATATATGTATATGGAAAGAATAATAAGGAAATAGTAAATATATGTATATTAATAATGAAATATGCATACATATGTAATATAAATATAATATAAATATAATATAATATAACAATTATATATGTGTATATGTATATATGTATGTATATGTATACATATACACGTATATATTTGTGTTATATTATTATATTATATATATATATATATATATGTGTATGTGTGTTTTATTTTATATTATATAATTATTTATCCATATAGATACTATTTTTTATGATTTAGATTAAGTAATCGCTCTTTTCACATTTTCCGATATAGTAAATAACTCTCCGTTTATTACAGTTTCTCATTTTTTATATGATTATGCTTCCGTTAGTTACCTTACATGATCTATAATATTTCATATAAATTACTGCATGTTTTTAACAATTTTGTACTCTTCTATAATTGAGAAGTATTATTATTTATATAAGAATACCAATGTGTTTATGTAATAAATGTAGAACAAAGTGATGCTCTCGAAATCATGTGAAAATCAGTATAAATCTTATCACAAAGTGCCAGAAAGATGAATTATTTGTGGCACAGTATTATATCTATAGTAGAGCGAACAAAATAAAATGAAAATTTAATTATATTCGTATAAAATTATATTTGATGTAATAAAGATCAGATATATATACAATTACATACAATTTTTTATGTAATATTATTTTATCACATTGTATATGTATTATACAATTTTCAAAATTTAAATTTATAAAAACTAGTGGTTGATAAAACTATTCAAATTTTACCGGGTATTTGTTGCATTTAATTACATCTGGACCATTTTTATCTCCTTATAACGAATGATTTTCAGTTTATATTCCTACAAATATGGTTAGTTATTGTAAAATAAAGTATCACAGTCATAATAAATAATTTTATGATAAACCTCGTTTTGAAGTATTAATTATACCGAATGTAATGTATTACATTCCTGCGCAAAATAAAGTGCATATGTATTTTTATTTTATTATTGAAACCTTCATTTAATCACGAAGAAAATTAAACATAATATATATTTAGATATATAAAGCTGCGTTACAAACTTAATTACAAGATTTGTTACATACATGTAACAACAAATTTATACATATATTACAATTTTTAAAAATTGTTATATATATATATATATATCGATAATACTTAATGAAAGTTGTTTTTTTTTTGTTTTTTTTTTTTAATGTATTATATATAACTTGTATGATATCTTTATTAAATAAACTGCGATGCGTGATCGATGTACATTAATTAACACGCAGTGTCATTAAGATACAGAGTAGTGTTTATTTGCGTATCCTGAATCTAATACGATGATAAGAATTGCTTATCTCAATTTATAAATGCAAAGAGAAAATTTTAGTTGGACGATAATGGATGATAATAAAGAGCAAATGCCGCTGTTTTCAAATTTGCAATCTTGATTTAATTGGTCATACCTAATAATCATGCATGTTATTTATATAATAACCATATAATCTCACCGATCATATTAGATTTCCTATCTAATTTGGGAATATTGAATATTCGATCATTCCGGTACGGATATTACATTGCATGCACCGCAGGCGCATTATTTCGAGCTGTACAGATTTCCACTGATGCAAACAACTTTGAACAGACTCTATTAAAATTCTAAATTAGTCACAATAAATACATAGATCCAGTAAAGTTTTAAATAATCGACACACGAAATTTTTAATAATATCAAAAATATCCGAATGATAGAATGAATCTTTCGTTTTGTTCTTTTATATTTTCTATCCTCGTTTCGAAAACGTTTGTTCGATAAATGTGTATTGTCATAGTAACGATGACTGCGAACACGCTGGCGAGTCTGAAACCTGAAACACGCATTATCGGATCTGTCGCATTGTATCGCACGTGTGAAGCGATCGTTTAGGAAGCGTGTTCATTGATCCTTCTGGCATTCTTTTATTTTATTCATCATTTTTTTTATGGTTAACTTTCAAAAATGAGTTTGATACCTTTACCTAAAGTACAATGCAGTTTATCCAAAGCGAGAAAGTATCCCATTGACGTCTCCGGTACGGCAAATATATCTTACGGGCACAAGTTGCGCGAACGTAAAAGTTGCCACATTGCAAAGCACCATGGTCTGGATAGATCTATCTTCGAAGGCGCAGAGATGGAGGAGGAGAAGAGGGAATACGACCAGTTACTTAAAATTCTGGACTTCGAAAAGGAAACCGATCGGAAAATCAGAAACAAAAATCTTCGCCAACGAGTCCAACGAGGTATTAACGTAACCATTGACATGATTTTTTTCACGTTTCATTACATTTTTGTACTTCTTCAGAAAAGTTCTTAAAAGTAAAGATTGAATGAAAAAGATAAAGTTCCTTTTAAAATCCCTACATTTTTATACATACTACATTGCATCGCGCATAAATGTTATACGTATAATTTACATTTATTAATTCCTTGTATGACAGAGTAATATTGAATTTTAGTTGATTTAAATTTTGCAAATTGATTAATATGTGCATATCCAATCTTGCAGAATTAATTTCAGGCTCTCAAAAATTGAGAAAAAAATTAAATTAAATAATCTCTCTCTTGCTCTCTGTTCAGAAATTTATTCATTTTTCATTTAATTTCTATCGTCATGCATAAATCTAGCCTTGGCTTGAATACTTTAACTATCATTTTCCTTTGTATGATGAGAGCCGCTAAATGGGGATAATTATCAATCGTTAACACGGCGACGACTAATCTCCAGACATGTCGGCGTACGAGGAGAATCTACAGGCGCGTAGGGAGAAACTACGCGATCTCATATCAAGCGAGGAGGCGAATTTAACAAAGGACATCACAGAGACGGCGCGGCGGGATGAGCTCGCTCGACTCGAAGAGAAGCTTGCGAGAACGGAGGAGTTGAGGAAACAGCACGAAGAGGAGCGTGAGGCAATAGTAGCCGCGAAACAGATGCAACAGTATCTAGCTTCGTGTCCGGATATTAAGCGGGAGCTGTCGCGGAGATCCGCGATCGACGCGAAGCGATGTAACGCGGCTCAGATGGCGAACAACGAGGCGAAGAGATTAGCGGAGAAGGAACTAGACGCTGTCTGGCACGAGATAACGCTGAGGGACATCGAGGCACAGAGGCGGAAAGAGGCGGAGGAGTCGGAGAGGCGAACCTTAGCCCATCAAGAAGCAGTGTCCACTTTAGCCAAGCAAGTGGCGGACAAGTTGGCGCTGGAAGAGGAGAGGAAACGGGTCAAGAGAGACGAGCAGGAGCATTTGAAGCGGCTATGCGAGGATAACCGTCAAGCGGAGTTGAGGAATTTCGAGACGGAAAGGCAAAAGCGGGAAAAGTTGAAGGAAGAATTTGAGGAACAGATCCTGGCGGCGAAGAAATTACTCGCCGATCGTGCTCGTGAGGAAGCCGCGGTGGATTGGACGTTCGGGACGCTGGAGGAAGAGCTGGCCAAGGAGAAGGCTCGCGCGAAACAGAACACCGCAGCTCTTCGGGCGGAGTTGGACTCCTATCTGAAGTACCTGGAAGATTTGCGGCGGGAGGAGGTCAAGCGAAATTACGAGATGGAAGCCATCGTGCGACAGTCGCACGAGGACATCGAGGCGAGACGCGAGCTCGCGTTGAAGAAATTCAAGGAAGCTCGCCGGCGCGCTACGCAGGAAGTTCTCCGCGGCCGGGAGGAACAGCTGAAGGAGCGGCAGGAGGCGGAGGAGCGCGAACGACGGCTGAAGTTGGAGGAGCGGGAGGCGCTTGAGAGGCAGATCGAGATGGACGCCAACTTGACCGCGATGGAGCAGAAGGAGAGCAGACAAAAGGCGCTTCGTTACGGATTGGAGCTCAAGGAGCAGCAGAGATGCGTCGAAATGACGAGACGCCACGAATTGGAGGAGGAACGGCGGTACTACCAGGCCGAGATGAAGAGGCAGGCGGAGGAATATCAGAAGCTTACGGATGAGCTGTTGAATGCTTCCGAGAGCATCACGCCACATCCGTTTAAGGCCCTCCTAAAGGAATGCCTGAAGGAGTCTCCCTCCTGAAGGAGAGGGAAGGTCGTTATTGCTGTCCGACTTTAACTTCCGCATAGCTAACGTATTAGGAGATGCTGATAAGTTACCAGATGTACTCCTTGTAAGTTACTACTTCGATGTATCGATGCACAGGGATCATGTAAAGAGCCAAGTAAACCGGTAAATAATCAATCAGCGATTGCTAAATAAATCTATGTCGATAGAGATGTGAGAAATTGGCAAAAATTTAAGAGATCAAAATGTGAGATTTTTACTTGTGTATGTGTGTGTGTGTGTGTGTGTGTGTGTGTGTGTGTGTGTGTGTGTGTGTGTGTTATGGAAAAATATAAAAATTATGAATATTTAATCACGTAATTCGTATTTATATTATATAAAATATTAAGAAATTAATTTTTAAAATTATGAGTAATATAACATAATAGCTTCATATTTTCCTCTTCTTTCTTTATACTCTTGTAAAACAGTATAATTACATCTTTTTTATGAGAGTGGAGTAATTAATTTCAATATTCTTCTTCTCAAAGATTATTTTTAAATGGTACATCTTTCACATAAACTTAACAGATTTCAAAGATGAAAAACTTCCTTGATTGGATCGTGAATGGATCGTTAATTAATCATTTATACATCAGTATCCAATATCCAAGCTTTTAATATTTTATGTTATTATATACTTCTTTTTAACATAAAATATACAAATATAACTACAATTTGTGCAGCATCTTTATTTTATTTTGTCATGTACAAATTTATATTTAATAACAAAATGATAGCTGCAATGTAATAAAAATCCATTAATACAGAATTGATAGTATATTCGTAGTCATGTCTATTCATTTCTAAAACTAAATTATAGAATATTGCATTTGCAATAAATACAATTCCAGGATACAGACATTATCTTTAACCTTGTTCGTTCATTTTATAAAAATATTTTTATGATATTACATTCAATAAAATTATAAATAATAGTATATTATAAAATTATAAATAATTGTATATCTATCTGTCTCGTAAAATATTAATTGAAATTAATAAAAAAAATTCATTGTTATAATTGATATAAGTGACACACATGGCAAATAACATCGAAATGAACATTTTTTTCTTTTCTTTTTTGAGCACGACTATGCCGATCGGAAAAAATTCTTCTTATCCATATAATTCGACCTGCAGCTGGCGCTCGCACCAAAGGCTCTGACTCTTTTCTCAATGTTCTCTCTGCTTCTACCATCCGTCGGATGCTGCAGGATCCAGCAACGCGGACTGCTGAAGTGGTACATGTTTATCGACGGGAACGTGGCAATTTGATATAAGATCAAGTAGCAACAATTAATATCCAAGTTTCATTCATTCTTCAAAATTTAACACGAAGAAATGATCCATAAATACGTTATGGATAATTTTGCGCGCATTTTCCCTTCGAAGCAGAACCGATAAAGGTTTAACCAGACGTGATTACTCCCCGAGTATTACGGGGTATTTTGTACGATGTAGCATGACGTAATACGTCCTGATCTCCCCCCGAATGAAACGTACATATATCACATTAAAATGCGCGTCACGCATTAAATCGAGATTTACGCCGTAATTGTGTTTGCGTGCGTGTGATAACCGGCGCTTAAATAAATCTTCGTTAAATGCAGACAACTGAGATCACGTTTCATCGGCCCTTTTGGACGGAGGGCTAAGAAAAATTTGCTGCTAAATAACTCCGACATGACAGCTGGTTTTACGCGCGGTTTGACAGATCGCGATACTCGGCGACGCGTCATTGTCTCCTAAATGGACGTGACGTGAAGCAATTTTGGGAAAGTGATATAATGAAATATAAAACGCGAGCGGCGCATTTGCAATTCTGAAACTCCCCCCGTTGGGGCTTAAGAAAAAAAGCCGCGCTTCGCCGTAATAGCGAACCAATACCCGCCTCCTCTCTTTTTTTCGGCGCGATTTCATTCGAGAGTTGCCAGTTGATCTTTTTCTCGCATCGTCGAGCATATCATTTGCTCGATGCTCGTTGTGCGTTCCTCAACGATGTGGGTGCGTGCGTGTATGAATACGCACGTCAGCTTAATGTTGTAGACGGCCCGTTCGTGATTGATCGAACGCTGCTGGCTAGACAGCGCAGTTTGTCTCGAGATTCACCCCAGAGGTTGGAGGGTTGGTTTGGCCTGGCGCGCCTACCGATTGACTCGGGCTTTGAGATTCACGTGAAAGGTCGTCGAAGTTCTGATCGAAGACGAGTCGAGTTAGGCCGGAGGCGACGGCGAGTGCCTTTAGTTGTACGGATTTTTTTCCCTTCCCGACAAATTATTCCACTTGGTTGGCTCGAAGACACAGGCGCACCTGCGCGCGTAGACGGCGATTATCGGTGGACAAGACTAGTCGGAGGACAGAGGGAAAACGAAGAGAGAGTACGGATGGTGCTGGTTAGTTGGGAAGGGGATGAGCGAGACCGGGAATGTGGACGAAGAAGCGAAGAGCCAGAAGACAGAAGGAAAGACAGAGGGACAACGAGAGGTACGAGAAGAAAGAAGAGAGCGCCGGAAAGAGAAAGAGAAAGAAAGAGTGGAAACGGAGAGGGTTGCGCTGCTACGAGAGAGCGAATGGACTCTGCCTCCAGGGATGTTCTTTTGACAGTCATGTCGCTGTCGTCTCCTAAGGTCCCCCGGCGGCATTGCATTAATCTTCTTCTTCCGACCCCGCCTTATTGAAAATTCTACAGAGCGCTTCACAGTTTTTGCCACGGACGTCTTTTATACTCCACTACCGCTGCCTCCCATACGTCCCCGCCGCCCTCGCCGCCCGCATCCTCCCGCTCCAGCGAAGCATCCCCCTCGACGAGGGCGAGCCGTCTCGTGCTACGCTTCGTCGTGCGTCTCGTCACCCGGCGAGGAGAGCGTCCTTACCCGTATCCCCATACGGCGCTACGTTACGCCGGTGGTATCCGTCGACACGGACGCGTCCGAGCTTCATGGCACAATGATCGATAACGTTATCAATCACCGCATCGGTAAGTCTCTAACCCCCCGTCCCCGGCGGTGGTGGTAGCGGTGGCGGTGACGGTGACGTTCGACGCCCACTCGCGCATTCCGCACACCTCGGTGACCGCGAATGCCTGCCGCCGGAAGTGCGCGCATCCGTCTCCCGATAAACGCGTCTGCCAGACGGAGAGTCGCTCGCGTTGACGGGACTCAACGCGAGAGGAAATGGTGGGATTTCGATTGCGCGAACTGTCGAGAGCCATCAGGATTAATTCATTCCGCCGCGATGCTGCCCGCGATATGCGAGCCAACGTCGGACCGTGGACGGGGAAAGGGCTCCCAATGTAGGAATCTCACGGCCGGAAGTACCGTCGCATGATGGAACGGTGAGGGTGTGCTTGATGGGAATTAGCGAGCGATAAGTACCGATACTCTTCGGAGCGGATCGGTGCTCTTTGTATGGCGTCATTCTGCCATACAAAGCGGACTGCTTATCGGCTTTTCACTCGGTACTCGTTTAAAAATCGCCAGCATTAAATTGCTCTTAATGTCAGGCAACTAATGGAAATATTAACTTGATAATACGCAATGCGTTTTTAATTAGCTTAAAATGTTAATGTATTCTTAAAGCAAAAGCTTAAAAGAGCGGATATTTACTTAGCGAATAAATGCGTATCATGGTACTTTAGTACTTAAACTGTTAATAGCGAAACATTTATAATTCCATTTGAAAGATTTCTTTTTTAAAACGTTGGAAATAATTAAAGATAAAATAGTCATGATGTTTAATAAAAAAATAACACATTTTTCTAAATATATAAATTTAATTTTTATTATTAAATTCATATTTCATAACAATAATGATAGCAGTCCTGGTATGGTTTTGCAAAATTTCCGTTGCATATTTTCGTTCAATAAAATAATAGAGATTTTACTGCGTTATTTAATTTCTACAATCAATAATAATATAATCAATATATATTTTTTATTTTTTAAAATTCCACTTTCGCAGTTAGAATATTTTATTTTTATTTCAAAAAGAGATATAATAATTATTATTATTTTAATTAATGATTTTGTTATTTTGTTTTGCTTAATATATGTTTAAAGCATGTACCACACATCGAAAAAGAAAATAGCAAATATGTTCATTGAATAATCAATAATTATACAATTAAACTGAAAGTACATATTTACACTATTACTTGATTATACAATCAAGTCTATTTGTCTATTTGTAAAAAAGGCAAATATAGATAGACGTGCGGAGAAAATCACTTCACAATTTTAGTCATGGGATTCACAGTGACAAAATTCGGCGTAGTTTTAACCCATTTTAGTCAAGAATTCAAAGTATCAATTTCTTGGAAAGTAGATTGAGAAAACTTTCTTCTTTACTTTTAATCAGAAAAGTTTGAAAAATCCGAACAACCCTTGGAACCGTCGGAGCGTAAAGCACACCGAAAGGGTTAATTAATAAACGCAACGCGTCGAACTCCCGCGAGTCGATGGCGTTCGTGGAGTCGAGAAGCGTGGAGCGTGTCCCGACTATTTTTAGAAAAGTTTCCCGAATTTTCCTCTTTTTCGTCCTTTTCCTGAAAGCTTCGCAAGGAAGCATTAGTACACTCAGAGGCGTGTCATATCCTATCATCAGCGACGTAGATTAATGTTACGCCGCCGTGGCCGCGCGCGGCGGCGGAGATTGTCGCGCTTTTCACGGGAATTCCTGTATTTATGATGATAAGCCTGATTTCAACAACCTCGTCGCGGTGCGCCATAGAAATTTCGATAAAATACACGCGACAATAAAATGATTCTCGTGTACGGTTCTCACTCACCGGCCCGACAGTGAATCGTCATGACGCAGGCAGGGGAGAGGATGATTTATAACGCGCAACCGGCAGTTCGTCGGGTACACTGATAGGCAGGAAATAGTCACGGCTCTAATGTAAGATTACGGAAGGCTTAAGCCGAGCTTAATTTCAGGGCTCCCTCCGCGAAACGCCTGAAACTCGTGATACGCCGCGAATTGGCGAAAGCCAGTGTAATTTTTCTACTTAAAGGGAGATGTACTATTATGTTTTATCTTCTGTTTAAAAAACGAAAAATCTTATATTTTATCTATCTTGCCTCTCGGAAAGAAGCGGAATTACATAAAGTCTCTCCTGCTTTCCGCGAACATTGTTGTGTAAATAATTACGTTATGTTATGACGTAAACAACCAACTGCAGAAAAAACTGTACTGCCGACGCTAATTTAACATTAGAACAAATGAGATTATAAACGCAAACATTTAAATGTAATTAAAGTAATATTGAATTATTTTAGCTAGCTATTTATCATTATAATATTTACTCGCTCATAATTAATCGCTTTTAAAAATATTTTTAATAACCACAACAGGTAGTCTATTATGTTTTGTATATTTTGTATATTTTGTATGTTTTGTATATTTAATTTTATATTTATTAATTTTTAATTTAATTTTATATTTTATATTTAATTTTAATTTTATATTTATTATATATTACCAAAGTTAAAGAGAACAACTTCTGTCAACTTCCTTCTCTCTCTTTCTCTTTCTCTCTCTCTCTCTCTCTCTCTCTCTCTCTCTCTCTCTCTTATATTCTTGTATACATTAAATCTTAGGTTATCCGTGCACTTAGGATAATTTAAATCTTGTATATTAAATTTTATTACACAAATTATAATTCAAAATCGATTAAAATTCATGTCGCATAAATTTCATATTCATTTTTAATCAAAGAGATTTGTTTGAGGAATACACGTGAGCTCTTTTCTAGAAATTACTTTCTTTGGTATTAGCATAGAGCATAGAGATTTTCTGTTCTCGAAACTGCGGAGGAAGACCCGACCACGTTATCAACCGCAAATTCGCTCATCGTGCGTTCGCGAACGTTAAAGTGCGACAGAATGCGTGCATGCAGAAGTGCACGCGTCGGTGGACAATTCGTGATTGCAGGCATATGTCGGCGACTTGATGGTTCGCACGGGTTCATGAGGACGGCCGGCAAGCCAAATGGTAATTTGAGGTTTCGGGTTAGTTAAACATAACGACACGGCCGTGCAAATTTGGTCGCTGTTTAAAAAGTGGACGGAATGTTTTCGACCGTCCTTCGATTAAACACGTACGCCGGTTGATAAGCGACAGCTTGTTAAAAGCGTTATTTTTTTGTTACTCGGGACAATCAAATTTAGACTTGGGAGCGAGAGATAGTTCCATGCGCTTATTAAACATATCATGACACGCACAATCGTAAAACGGATATTTAAAAGTCAAAACGTACAATTTGTCTATATAAAAATGTGAAACGCTGCTATATGCATTTATCGTTATTATAATCTGCATAAGCAACGATGGCGTAATCGTTTACATGTATGCGAATTAATAATATTAATATTAATCCAATTAATACATACATTGATCTACATTTTAACAATACTATTTTCTCTCCTCGTATAATTATGTTACAACCAATTTATGGAGCATGTTATTGCATATTCAGACAGAGAGAGAAAAAGAAAGAAAGTGAAAGAGATTCATCCTAATATTATGTCATATTACCGCCATTATAACAATACAATTTGCTGCACAAGTAGAACAAAAAAAGATCTGAAAATAGAGAGAAAATCTCAAGTTTGGTTAATAAAATTACGTGCGGTTAAAAAAATACAACTCGACAAGTCGTTTCTCTTGGGAAACATAAACGTTTCGCTTGATCCACCGATGGCGCGGGTTTGCGTAGAGAAAATACGCGGTTCGTTCTGGTAATGTAAGTGATAAACGACAAAGCGTGGCGGTCGATCGCACATTCGCGCCGGGAAGCTGATCCGAAGCTAGCCAGCCGAAATTCGTTCCGATCGCACATATTACACATCCTGTGCGTATAATAACGATAACGGATTACGATGATCGCCACGGTCGCTGATCGATCGCGGAAACATCTCGGAAAAATCTCGGAAAGGAGCATAACGGCGTATCTCGCTCGCGCGCACGAAACGATCGATACGAATCGCCGGCGATGCGAAATTAATCGGGCGAGCCAGTCATCTCTTCCCCGCTCGCATAATCGGCGCTAACCGACGCAAATTACAACGGTCAGGACGCTGACTTGGCAGCGGTCGGCGACAGAGGCGACCGCCGTTTCTCCCGCGGCCCTCGCCGTCCTCCGTTGGGTGAATTTTCAATACGCAACGGCAACGACCCGAAATCGATTTTCTTTTTCGACTCGGCAGCGCGCCGCGCCGGGAATAAATTCGCGGTTAACGTTCGCGGCGTTGGCTCTGCCGAGGACGTACCCGCCACGATCGCGGCGGGGAGGCAAGCGGGCGAAGAGGGGGAGGGGGAGAAGGGAAACCAGAGGCGGTAGCCGTTCGCTTCCGACATTCTATTTACCGGAAAGACGGCGATATTATGCAATCGATGGGAATGCCAAGCGCTATATACATGCACGTACGTACAAAGAGCCTCCTTGAGGAGACATCGTTCGGCGACGGGGGGGAAGAGAGGAGCGCGGGGCTGGATGGAGGACTTGTGTGCACGCTCCATTCTATGCACGCCCCATCTGCCACGTGTGCGACGTGGGCGGTGTCGAACTCGCGGCCGGTGTTGTTAAGGGTACGATATTAATCCTGGAATGCTAAGCTATAAGGGACTGCCGGCACGCCCAGTTCGCAAATTCGAGCGTTGACCATTCTTCGTTGTTCTATTCTGTGTTCATTGTGAGCGAATTTTGTTATCCTTGTCGTGACATTAATAGAAAACGAGATCCTCTTTGTCAATGAAAAGCAACGATTTTCATTAGTTCGATTTGAGAATGTATTATACAAGATTTCAATTGTTTTCTACGATTTTCAACGATACGATATTGAAAATCTGTCGATATATTATTGCAAATTATTTTTACATGGCCTATTATCTCACAACAGGTGTATTCATTTATTTTAGAAAGCATTTTACACATTTATTTTTTACTCACTTGCCCTCGTTTGTACAACAAATCGCGGAATTCAGAATTTGTTACAAGAAAAAATATACATTTGATTTTAATGGTTGAAATGAGTCTATTTTTGCAAAAGACTAAAAAAAAAAAAAACGCTAAATAACGTAGTTGTACAATAATATATATCGTTTCTGTAGATTAGAAATGAATTATCTGCTTTTTCCAATACTTTAATGTTTGCATCATATGGCATCCATCATTTGATTTCTTTACCGGGTTAACAACCTCAATCACGGGGCGCATCGCCGATGAACCTTTCGATTATCTTCCCTTCTTCCTTTCTCATAGTGAGTTATAGAAACAGTTTGCGGTATCGCACTCCGCCGTTTCGGCGGGCGCCGCTACCATATAGATGGTGCCCTTATATATTCGAGCAATATTGCGCCGATATTGCATCCTGTAACCCCTTCAGACTCCGCTGCGTCCGATGTTACATATGGGGAATGGGATAGGGGGACGGAGACTACTATTATTTGCTTCGATACGTTGCTGACTTTCCGCAGATGATCGTGACCGCTGATCGTTTGCGTGAAAAGGAAAGTGGACAAAAATTGAAACAAACAATTTTTCAAAGGGATTTTTTGTACATTTGAATATTCTAAACGATATGCCAAGTAATATATGTATATATGCGTATATATATTTATATTTATAATAATGATATGTACACATTTATTATTTTGATATTATTAAAAATGTTATTGACATTTAAGAAAAAAAGTAAAAATATAAAAAAAAAAAAAGAGAGAGAGAGAATATATTGCCGGTATATTCCAGTTTCCAATTACGCGACATGTTATGGAAAACGTAAATGCTCAATTTATGTTGCAGGCAAACTATTTTATTAATACTTGTTATGTATAATCATCATATTGTTATAATTGTCAGAGAATTATTATTATTATTATTATATGTATTATCATATTACCGTAATTATTTTCAAAATGTGTGATCGTCAGAGCAAAATCGAATGGTATGATACGATTACGCATATAACGATCCCCGGGCAATCTGCTAATCAGCAGCTCCCCTCATATCTTTCCCAAACTCTGCGTAATAACGTTTTTCTTTAACAAAAACGACCGTTCGCAGCCGGTCGTTTGGTAATCCTCCAATTAACACGGGAGACGCGAGCCGGGACATTACATTCTTTCCCCGATCTGTCCGCGGCGAAACACCAGCCGCCGGGCGACCGGCCGCCTCAATTAAGATATCACCGAGCTTAATGCTTCGACTCACATTCTGCGACAGTAATCCGCGGGGATTCGGCGAAACGCTTGTCGCCGTCGCCGCGGACTTTCTCGCGAGCGGGCGAGCGAGCGAGCGAGCGAGCGCAGAAAGCGAAAGAAAAAAAAAAAGAAAGAGGAGGAGGAGAAAAAAAGGACACGGAGAGAGAGAGGAAAGGATTAGCAGAGAGACGGCCGTACACTGCGGGTGCGCGCGATACGGATGTACCTTAATTACCGAGAGGGGACCGGACGGAGGACCGCCGTGTCGGGGATTCGGGTTATCTTATCCGAGCTCAGTCAGTATCGAGCCTGATGTTTCCCGCCGTCGGCGTTATTAGCATAACATAAGACTGGGGTTCAACACGCTGCGTGGGCGGCGCGCGCGGACCCCAAGACGACGAAGACGACCAACGACGAGGACGACGACGACGACGACGACGACGACGACGACGACGAACAGGCGTGCAGCGTGGGGTACACGAGATCCGGGCTCCGAGATCGCGACGTATCCGGATATCACGCCGCGTTGTTCAGATGTGATACTCGATTCGCGAGGAGGGGCCGTCCAGGCCCCTCTCTGCACGGACCCTCCGTGCCCTCTGTCCCCTTCTCCTCCCCCCCCCCCCCCGGCGATGTCGCTTTAATCCCATCGGTCGCCCTCTCGGTGTATGCATGGCCATGCATTATTCAAGCAACGACAAACGCGCGACGACGATCGTCGCTTATCCGAAGGAGGGCAACGCGACCGGTCCTAAATGTTCGATTTTTTATCGTCCCCGGTGCGGTATCCCTATCCGGTATATTGGAACCGTGGGCATTGTCCCGGGGGCCTTTTATCGGCCTTATTCGTGGGCGCCTCGAGATACCCGAAAATTCGATGTTTTAATCCCGCTTCGACTGGCTGCATCCGTGCTCACGCATTCCGTATTTCTCGCTTCTCGTATTATCGTTTGTTATTTGGAGAACCGCTCCGTTAAACAACCAGCGTGGACAGGTAACTTAGTTTGGATCACAGATAGTTTAATTTTCTCTCTCTCTCTCTCTCTCTCTCCCCCTCTCTCCCGCCTTCCTCTCTCTCTCTCTCTCTCTCTGTATAATCAAAGTTACAGCTAAAGTTTCACACAAATGAGAATTATTAATCAAAATTAATTATCTGAAATAATAACGAACTAATTGTCACGTCATCGAAAGTCAAAGATTCAACGCGTTTTTATTTTATCAGTCGACTATTTCCGCGAAGGCATCGTGAAATATTCACGTGTCTTTTTTATAAGTTTTTGTAATAGTTTTTATATAAATCGATTTCGGATGTATGTTCCTCGTGTATTCAAGGACAGAAGGGATATCTTTGCTTGAATATTCTATAAAGTAGAAATGTATATTTGGAGATACGTCCCCTTCAGTACTTGGAAATTAATTTAGAGATTAGAGATCTATCCTGAATCGAGTCCCGAATCGAGTCCCTGTACAGTCGGCGAAACACGTATAGCCAGCGAACGTACAACGTGCGACGCCGTTGACGAGCCCATAAAATCACCCCCGCTATCGTGTCTGAAATCGCGTCGAACGCGATGTCGAAGGGCCGATATACGATGTATTCCGCGCTACGGTCCGCAAATTAATTAGGAAACGATCACATCGCGATTGCGTTACGTCGACGGAGCACGAGTAATCGAGCGTTTGCCCTCGGCGCGCAATGTAACGGCGACGATTCTCGCGGGTCCGCCGCTATCATCGAGAACGCGCGCGCGAGGGGGGAAGGAGGAGGAGAGGGAGGGCGGGGGGGGGGTGAAGCCGTGGGGCGGATAGATCTAGATATCCGACTTCGGACTACAATCGATTGCAGGTAGGTGCGCGCGATCGAATCGCGCGAAACCTATCATAAACGTGAGTTACGCTTCGTCGAGCGAGCTCGATTTAATTGTATCCATGGATATCCTGTGTACTGTAAGACTGGTCCATTTGATGACGAGGAGAGGAACGGGGAACGGGGGAAACACGTGCATAATATTACGATCGGCAACGCGCGATACTCAACGGCAGGAAATTGCAGTATCGATGAAACGGCCGGCAGATATCCGGAATGTTTAGCGCGGATTGCGCGGCGTGGACGTGATTTGCGCGATAGTTTCTTCCCGCGCAATAACTTCTTTAATCCCGTAATAAGCGACAGTTATGCCAGAACCGCCCAACTTCCGCTTGAGAAAGAAAATAAATTGTGTCGGGCGAAAATATTCTCATTCTTTCGGCATAATTTTCACATCTAGAGGGAAGAGCCTCTCTGACACACTACGAAATAAGGCTAATATCTCATGTGTCGTACGACGAATTCGTCGGATGTACTTATTGGCTGTCGAAGGGAACTTATTGGACCTAGCGAAAAATTTCTAGAGTATTCAAAAGTTCTTCGTGAGATAACCAATCAGTGCGTTCGATAAATTTGTCGCACGACATGTAAAATATTACAGTACACGTGTCGAAATCGCAAGAGTATTGTATTTTGAAAATTGGTCACTTCTTTTCTACGGATATATAAAAAATTATGAAATAAATATATTTTTTTGTAATATTCGTTTATTCTGGCACAGATTATAAAATAATTTTAAGTAAGAGACGATCAGTAACATCAGTAAACATTTAAAGTATATTTAAAAAAACAAAGAAATATAAGAAATGTTATATAAAGATAACTAAAACTGAAAAATATTTTAATGTAATTTCTATTTTCTTTTGTTTACTTTAGCTTAATTAAATGTATATTAACCAGTCTTTATAATATATTTAAAAAGATATATATTCTTTTCATTTGACCAATTTAACATTTCATAAACGACTCGCTTACATCTCTATCGTTGCTAAAAATAAATAATACATAGTTAAAGTGTCGCACGCGTGTGCATAATTTGCCAACGACTTGTTTGATTTCCCATCAAACCCGAGAATCGTGACATAAAAGACTCGACGAGGCACGAAACGATCTCTCGTGCCGATCTAGTTCTCCAATCAACTGGAAAACGACTATTGTACATGGTAGTTCCGTTTACAATTAGTCACTACAGTCGAGGAGTATGGTTGCGTCAATGTTATGATGAATGCGATGCCATAATATTGCATATAACGCACATTATGCAGAGCACATCATACAACTATGAATATGAACTGCGAATTGTACAGAAAATTTATGCGTTAAACCGAATCATTGTTATCGATCTATTGAAAGAGTAATCGCTTTATTTTAGATGAAAACACAAATATTTCAAGTATATAAAATCGATGAGAAAAGTCTAGCTGAAGAAAAAAATCACGAATTTACGTGAAATTATCTAAGCACGAGAGGGTAAATCGATTCATTCATGTGAATAGAAATTAATTTCGTGAGGAATCGTCCAAGAAGAACACGGAAAAATCGAGTATGGGTTTCAACGTACGAATTAAATGCCTCTGCGAGGGACGATTCTTGTCGCCTCTCCGCGTTCACGTCGTTAGGGCAGCGAAGTAACATTTTTGGGGAAATAAATTAAAAAACACCAGCGTGACACACCCAAGGCCCGGCGTTTAATTACTCCGACAGGGCAATTAGGCCTAACGAACGACACTTATGTCCGGATAGCCCCACGTAATGAGTCACCCGATATTTATCTATTCTATTCGTTCCTGTCACCGGCTGTCCTTTTTCTCTTCTTCCCTCACGCCCCCACATCCTGTACATACAACGACAGCTGAATTCTTGCCGCTTGATAGATGATAATGATAGATGGATTCGACGTAATATCGGCTGAATCTTTCGTCCCGGTATGATGGATAATAATGATTCGCGAGGTTGACGTATCATCGGCTGCAGCTTTTATTCGCGTGATAGATAACGCGCGCGTGGAGATAGGCGGCCGCGCAAACTTTTTCATTCGATCGAATCTCGCGACGGCGGGAATCGGTTAATATAGACGCCTCGGATATGGAGCGAGCGAATAACCGAGAGCTTAACTCTAAAGCGACACTGATTTGACGTCGATTCGCCGAGATAGTCGGAGCTGAATCGTGCGCGTCCGCGAACGATCGCTACGTGCTAATGATTAATCAACAGCGATCGCGGGAGCGACCGAAGACTCACGTATCCTCAAGGCTACGTAACGCGCCAATCGCGCAATGGCACCTATTAATCGTGCCTTCCGCGCTTAATCCATGCGGATGCGCGGATATTAATTTACGCCCGGAGTAATTACGCGACCATAAACGATTCGGTAACGGTAACTAACGCCGCGAAATAATGAATAATTGTCGCGTTGTTACACGCTGGTCGTCGCACGCGCGCGCGCGCGCGTGCGCGCGCGTGCGCGCGCTCGCTCGCGTAACGCACGGGTCACGTGGAATGCTTGCAATTAAATCAATTAAGCGACCCTTCTGTTTAAACGGAAATGGATACTAATTTGCGCCCGGAGTAATTTCGCGACCGTAGACAAATAAGGGATAACTAACAACCGTCGTGTTGACACGTTTCGCGAGGTACTTGACATCAAACGTGTCGAGAGCTTGTAATGTTAAGTTACAACTGTAAGGCATGACATTTATTTCTAAAGTACAACAAACTCGTTACAGTTTAGCACAAATAGCACGTTAAATAAATTAATTACGACTGTATTTGTCACATTTTAAGATTCTACTTTACTTTAATAATTTAGGTGTCTTGCACCTAAGATTAAATCGATTTGATTTTTTTCCTCATATCGAAAGTTGTTTCAAAATGCGAGATTCATTTTTCACGTAAATACTACTACTCCTCGTTACACGTTTCCGATCGATCATTATACTCGCATATGTACAGCTGCACGCATATTATATCCATATTACTCGCGCTGTATACCCAATAAATTGTAATTGATAGCGGTGAAAATCGATATCGTGTTATCATCATTATCACTATCGCAACTCAAGCCAATAATTGGATTGTTATTCATCATAGAAAATTTAGTACACGGTGTACTAGGCGCGTCCTAATAATGCGGATGCCCACAATGGCCTTTCGGATTTTACGCGTTTTTTCATAGTTTACAATGCGTAATGATATATTCACATTAGAAATGAATTGGGGGTCTCTACAATGGTACAAAAATATAAATTACTCGCGCGTATGACTCGGCTGAAAATGAGAAAGGTACTTTCGGCGAGTGAATTTAAATCGTCCGTGGCCACGACGCGAGAATCGGTCGCGACGCGATTTTTCCGCGTTAGAAAATTTTACCCTCGTACGTATCCCAACGTAACTTTTTGCTCAGCCTGGCACTAGACTTTTATGATCAGTCATCCTCTCCGCCGCAAATGTAGCGATACTAACTACTTTCGTCATTTTTTTTTCCTCCCGTCCCCGCCGCCGCCGCATTTTCATCCTTACGCTTTTACGGTCCGCTTTAATATACGGCTCGATTATTCTTCGCCGTTATCCACGAACTTCGACGAAAAGGATCCCATTAAGCGCGGATCGGTTTGGTATAGTATATTGAACGCGCAACAGTTCACTCCCTATCGAACCTTATTATCTAGTACCGAGAATAAATGTACTGCGCTTCTTCGTCTTCTTTCGATGGCCTTCTTTCTCGCGGGATTATCTGAACGTGGAATATATCAACGCGGGACAACGGAGACCTCTCGAGATCGTTCGCGATCGGATGGCAATCAAATTTGACTTAATGCTCGATAACTTCAACGGCCATTAATTTTTACTGTTACGACTGTGTGTCGGTGTGCGTATCGACAATCTAAAATTGTCTTAGAACGGTTTGCATCTGATTTCTGATTTCTGATTTCGTCTTCCTTTTCTGCGAAAGTTCAAAAGGTGCAGTGAGATTCATAACAATCATTCTTCTCGTCATTGCACGTTTCAAATCGCTGTACACGAGCGAGAGAGAGAGAGAGAGAGAGAGAGAGAGAGAGAGAGAGAGAGAGAAAGAGAGAGAGAATTGCGGTTAATTTCTACATTCTCTTAGCAGGTTGGTTTTTAACGAGCGCGATTCATCGTCGAATCCGGCGGACTTCCAACACGCGATTTGAAATTAAATTTCATAACTTTAAAGTTGCGAAAAATGATCCATCTCGGCACGGGTTCGCAGGGAAAACTTCAACCCGACACGTTTTCAATTACGCTACCTGCGCGAAACAATGTATTTCGCTTTAATGTAATATAGCGCGCCGATCTTTCTCGCAACCTCGAATACGGTGCTCGGTTATCATTAAGAACGAGAGAATCGCGATTTAATGCGGAAAAATGGGCCGCGCGCAGAGAACTCCAGCGATAATCTTATAGCGTAATCATTACTCTAACTTCATCCTTTTTTTCTTCATTATACAATCGTTCATTATTTTTCATTATGTTTTTATTAAATCAAATTAATATTATTTATTACTTCCATTCCTCTATGGATTCCTCCATTTTATTATTTATCTGGAAATTAAAATTAAATTACGCGTGTACATCCAAAATAAAAATATTTATATTTTGTTTATTCATGTATATTATTCGGGAAATTTGCTTCATATTTGCACGTAATAGTACATGTACCGCAGATAACGTTTCCACGGAAGACTAGTAACTCCTATTAGTCTGTACTAAAACCCTCATTAAAATCGCAACAATTCCTCGTTCGCGATTAATTTCATATAGTACCCTAATTAAAATTACATCAAAAGCGCGAGCTGTTAGTTTCCGCAGTTGATAATTACTCGTTTTGAAATTGTTTAAGCCACGTAAATGCGCTTTTCTTGTTTCCCTTCGCTAAAACAAGTTCCATCATTGCCTCTTTATATTTCATCCTTCAACTTTTTGCATTAAAATTTTAATACTTACGAGGTGAAAATACTGTGAACACCACTTTAACTATCTACAACTTTACTGAAGATGCGATATCTTCGTATCGCTGTACATTTTTAAACCCCTCGAGAGTCGGTAAACGTCATTTTGGATTGTGACATTGCGGATTGTGACGGGGATTGTGATGTGATAGAAACGAGAAAATACGCGTGAATAATTTTTGATATTTATATCTAGAAGACATGTTTTGATTATCAACCAAAATGAAATTTGATAAAAGACTTTTGAAATGGTACGCGGTACAAATATTGTTATTGATCTGACGTCTGACAAGACATTTGACAAGAAAACAGATAATTATAACAACGATTTTGAAATAATTTTAAAAGTATAAAAATTTAGATATAATTTTAAAAATGATTTCAATTTTATATCCGATGTATGTCACATTAATAACAGTTTTTTACGAATGCTTGACCGAACGAACTTAAGTGAAAAGTCATTTATTCGAGCGTAAACTGCAAGAATTATTCATGCGTTTTTCCTTGCTTCTGACATTACGATTCAAGATGGCGGATAATCCGAGATATTGCCAATCTTTAAAGGGTCACAATGAAAATATTTCCGTTGTGCGTGATTTAAGATCGTCCTACTTCACTCAACTATCGTCGATGGCGAAGCTTTTTAAGTTTCCCGACAAAGAGCCCGACCGGGCACTTTTCCGTGATAAAGAATTCCGTGTGGAATTAAAGAGTCAAGGATGAGGGAGAGAAGACGAAAGAATCCGCGACGAACGTAGGACGCCGGGGTCGACGCCACAAATTTGAGCTTAGAGTGATTAATCGCACGCTGTTCACCGTCTACGCGCCACGTTACCGGTGCACAATTACTTACACGGTGACGCCGTAATATGCGAGTCGAGCGTTTCTCGCGTTATTATACACACCCTGCGCGGCTTGGTGTTTATTATCGTCGAGTCCCTCGTGTCACTCCGGCAGAAACACAAAAGAAACCCTATTAGCATTAGCCATGCAAACGATTTTTAAACCCGCTTTCAAGAGAACCCGACGTCACTCAGTGGAGAGAGAGAGAGAGAGAGAGAGAGAGAGGGGGGAGGGGGGGGATGCGACGAGCGAGACGGATGGTAAAAAGAGAAACGGTGCTGAAAGATGAGTCCCCTCATTTTTCTCCTCCTTTTTACGGAATCCCGCGTGAGATTCGTTTTCCGAAGAAAATTGCCAGGAAACGCGCGGAGCGTTCTCGCGCCGAGCGTTCCGCGCACACACGCCAATCTCTAATCTCATTTTCCTCTAAAGGGAAGCTCTGGACGTTATATTCCCCCCTGCGTACACATCCTTAAACACGACCGCCTACAGCGCACCGCGATCATGTATTATGCATTTGCCACCCCACACACGCGCGCGCGCGCGCGCGCGCACGATGAGAGGAGCCGCGGTGCCGTGAGAGTACTATGTCGAGGGCGCGTTCAGCGCCCGCATCAGAACAAGAAGGAACAAGATACACAGAGGTTCCGGCGATTTTCCACTTTCGGCGCAAGGGTCTCTCGGTGAATTCAGCTCCCTTTGAATCTCGTATCGCGACTGAATTTTTTACCTTCCCGCCACGGGACTCGCAACCGCTCGGATTTGACTCCGATGTAAATATTCGAATGGATTATCTATTTTGAATCGCACTCGGATCGCAACGACGACGAAACCTGAAAGGAATTTGGTCCCTCGTTACAATTCCGATCGCACGTACCGGAACAGTGGCCTTTTGTGATTTGACTGTCTGCGCAAGTTTCCATTCGCATTTTGTTTTTAGTTTTTTATAAAAAGTAACACATATCGCAGTTATTCAGTTATTCAGTATTCGCACTATTCAGCTTTTCATTTGGAATAATATGCGCGTTAGGTATTCTTTCATCTCAGCTCATAAGCTGCTTTCAAATTGAAGATTCTTAAACCAAATTTATAGTTTATCTCTCTTCTCAATTCGTCGATAACTCGCGCCGTTTATCGCTTTGCGCGCGCACATTATCTATACTCGTGAAATTCGAATTCAGCCGCAGGGCCACGAATTAATTTTCTATTATGCGCCTCGCGTATTGTTCCCGCCGCCGCCGCCGCTAATCCGTCCTCTCGAACCTCCCACACTGTGAGATTCCACGTTTCTAAGTACCAATGCGCATTCATCGCGAATACGTCGCTCGAGATTCGAGCCGAAGTAACGGCAAATTGTATGCAATGAAGTCACGGTAGCTGACTTTCGAAGTGCTAAGCTCCCTCGAGCCGTCCGTGACTACTACCACCCGCCTGCCCCCTCGTGGGGACACGGGGGGGAGGAGGCCACCGAGTTCCCGGAGTTGCCGGGGCCACTTCGCACGAGACGTTCTAATGCTATCACGGACGTGCGTCGGGGACGAGGGTAGAATCAAAAAACAGCGCCAGGTCCCGGCAAGCACCGCGTACGACATCGTGACGCGACGCGACGAGCCATGGTCGTGCCCCAAGAGCACCCCGGGGCGCATCAAAAGTTCCGGAGGAGAAGGTATAAATGTGCTTAAAAGAACTTTCTGCCGCGTGCGCGCGCGCGAGGCTTTGTTCGTCGCCTCTCCTGCAGGGATTGTCTACAAAACGGCTCCTGGCAGGTATTTCGGGCCCGAGCCCGGACGGACTCTCGTACAGTTTTCCACGTAATAAGCGCGATCGCGTTACGTTCTTTGTGTGCACGTTAAGCGCATGTATTCTTTTCGTGTTGCGCACATGTATTCTTTTCTTCGTGGCGCGCGTATGTATCCACCTGTGTGTGTGCGTGCGTGCGTGTGTGTGTGTGTGTGTGTGTGTGTGTGTGTGTGTGTGTGTGTGTGTATTTTTTTTCTTTTTCGATTAAATTTATTCCGGTCCGTCGACAGATGGAGGACCGTTGAAAGAACGTGGGAATGGTGCATGTTGAATGACAACAATTTAAACAAGCATTTACCCGAGATGCAATTTCTCTTAGAATAGGAAAATATATAGATAAATGATTATTTAACTATGTTCGCCAAGTTATGAGCTGAGAGAAACTCAAATCAAATTGATCATCTTGGTAATATAGATAAGCGGAACCGTAATAGAGTCTAGATTTGATCATCTAAATAATTCGAATTAATTCGTTAGTAATTTTAATGGGCAAACTCATTCTTTTTATTTATACCTACACACGCACACGCGCGTACATACGAGAATTAAAATTTGTTTCGCGAAAATAAATTAAACAATACGTACACATTTGTTGGTAGAATCGCCACGCGTTTCCAGATTATTTAAACGGAATGAATCGCTTACACAAATCGCTTAAACAAATGTTGCTGCGTTAACGTCTTTCTCTCTTTTTTTTTTATTTTTTTTTTTCTCTCGACTGCCGCCGCATCGTAATAACGTAGCCGCGAAATACGAGAGAGGGAGGGAAAATTCGCAAATTCCTCGATACTTTAACAATGCTTCCGCGTGCGCTTCCCGTGCCACACGACGACTCAATTCCATTCTGATGCAGACGCGCGCTCTTTCCATACTCATTTTACGACTGACGCGAGGTCATTTTTTTACACCAGAGTCCACCCAAGAAAATTTCACCGCGTTCGCTCGCTCTCTCGCATCGTGTCTCGTCGACCGACTCGACGTCAATGTAAAAGAAGTGGATCCAATGATCGGCTTCTCGTGACACTCTGTTTCTACGGTGGCTGTTGTATAAAATGACAATAAGAAGCACGGTTTCTTTTTAACAAAAGTAAATTCCAGTCTGAGACTAAAAGGTGAGTTCTCTTTCTGATGAATTAAAGATATTGTTGCATAATGTACAAGCATTCTTTCATTAGTTTGAAAAATGTAAAAATATATATATAAATTATATGTGCGCGCGTATTTTTTTTTAAATAATTTTAAATATTTTGAAAAACACGAAATATCTATGCCGATATTTTTCTGATTTGCACAAAATGTGTCTGTAAAATAATGTGTCTGTAAAAGAAATGTTCATGGAAGTTTTAACTCATTTTTCCATTGGAATATAATGGTATAATTAACGAGAGTCATGAGAAATTATTCAGAAAAACTTTATTATCAACAAAAAAGTTACGTGCGCCGAAACAGATCAATTCAATAAAATTGAATAAACGAACATTTCTATGTATATTTAACGCACACGCGCACGCGCCATACGCACACGCACACTCACACATGTGCGAACAGCAATTGTATTTACGTTGACCTGGAAAGTATTACTTATAGATAAATTTTTTTCGCTTATTTCTCTTTCCCCTCCGTAGCGGAACTAAATACAATCGCGCCGGGATACATTTTTCAATTTACGGCGGAGTGAAAAACGATATTTAACTTTCGTCGGAATTTGGAAACTCGTCTTAATCGACATTCGCGCGCGTTACCCCCGATTATCCCGGGTGTAAACGCATGCGCGCGCGCATACTTCAACGGGGGTCCGATCTTTACGACCGGTTCGCGCCGTTTTTCGCTCTCGCGCTTTGTAGATCCAACCGTCCCGCCGCAAATTCCGGTTTGTACACAGCGAAATTCTATTTATAAAGTGGTGGGCGCGCTTTAAATTAAATTCGATCTCGCATAGCCCGATGCACAAGGCCGGCCTCATCAGGGCCGCTCGTGCACGTGGCAACAACGCTCGGCTTTACCGAACGGATTATTCCACCCTAAATCGTGTTTTCGGCTGGAACGTCGCCCTGACATTGGCATTCGTTACCGTTGGTTGCCCGAGGTAGGCGGAGGACACCTGCGTGGGCCGAAGGGTTCCGGCCCCCTCTTGTCTCGTCTCCCTCATCGAGCGTGTCTGCCCCCCTACCCCCCTCCCCTCCTCACTCCCCCGCCCCTCTATCCTTTGCTGCCTGATATTTGTTTTTTCCCTAATGTTGCCGTCCGCTGCCGGCTGACAGCGAACGAGATTCCACCGTTGTTTCTACGCCCAGATTTCTATTCCAGATCACCCTGCCGGCAACTCGTTTCTGCCACGACCTCTTCGATCTTTTTCCCTCTGAGTTAACGAGTTTCGTAATTTTTCCAGCGTTAACATCGAAAGGGCGGAGAAACGTCCATGTGTCCCACGCAGTCACGAAGGCTCTCATCTTTAGTCGGGAGTGTCCTCATCGAGGAGCAGATAAATCGCGATACGTCAGTGAAAATCGCAAGAACGGCGGCATGCGTTCAGCATAATTTATTATTCACAAAGGGATATCGATACAACATATTAATCCTAGCTTTAAACTACGTGATGACGACAACGTGACTCTCCCATTATATGAAATATGCGTTGTCATGATTGCGGCAAGCAGTGTATAAGGAAACACGCTTGTATCTATTTACGACTTCACAATGACGTAGACATAAAATAAAAAAATAAAAATTTATGATATTATTCCTTAAATTTGGTTTGATGAATTATTTCATTTATACGAAATATAAAATAAAAATAACTGTTTCGTACTGAACTTTTCTTTCCTTTCTTAAGATCTGTTATCGTTCTTTATATAATATTAGTTCTCTCTTTTTACTTAATCCGCTATATCTTCATAATTTTCTTTGTATATTCAGATTTATATATCCGTAATTTTTAACATTTACGATTTTTTTTCGCCTAACATAATTATTATATTTTCTTTCTGTTATAAATAAATGTGCGTATATTTCTATTAAAATATGTTTTTACATATAACAAACCGAGCAGAATAAGCGTCTTAGAGTCATTAGAAAGCGCATTCGGAAAGGAAGATCGACGGTCATATGTTTCCGTAAGAAAAATCTGCGTGTGTCGCATTCTGCAGATCTACGAAATGTATGCCGTTTATTCCACGCCGTTTATTCTACAGCGACGCAATGCGCCATACGCGAGGTGCAACATGCTCTCTTCGCGGCGCATGTTGTCGGATAGTCGCAGAAATTTTGTGACTGCCCGGACTCGAATCTCTCGCCGTTTGCCGCCAAGTCGGTAGTAGATCTCAGATGCTACCGTGTGCGGCAGTGCATATGTGCACGATAAAATCGTACGTCGTGTGTCCCTTATATCAAGATCCGTGCGCAATTCTGTCGGACATTCTGTAAGGATCCACCGGTGGTTTGCGACGCGGACGCGCGTGGGAATGCTCTGTGACCCGCGCGCGGCTTTATCGTCACGATCTCCTCTTCCTTATTTCCCCCCCCCCCCCCCCCCCGCCTCCTCCCTCCTTTCACCCGTCCCATCCCGGGCGTAGACGCTCGCTGCTTTTACTCGCGAACGAGACGGCGTAAACGAAATTTCGGAATTTCCCTCTGCGAGCCTGGAATCGATGCTCCAGTTCAATCTCGTGCGCCTTGCGCCTCCGACGGAACGCCCTGTAAACGTCCGCCCTGTAAATCGTAAGTACGTCCAGGAGGGACGTACGACGGGAGCGGCGTGAATGGACACAGCGTGAATCGACCATAAAATCGTTCGACTGCGGACTCCCCGAGGCATTAAAGTGGACAGCCGTGTAGCGCGTCGTAAAATTTTTGGATTCTTTCCCAATTTTTTGGAATCATACCCGGCGCGACCGCGGGCCCGTTATCTACAAACGATACCGGCCCGCGATGGCCCGATTGATAATCAACGCGCGGTATATAAATTTTCCTTTCCTCCTGCCGCCCCTCCTCGTCCCCTTTCTCCCCGTCCTTGGCTCGCGCGGGGATTATGTTGTAAACCGAAACGTATGGGACAGGTATACCATTAGGATGTGGGAGTGTCGGCACAATCTCGAGGCCACAATCGCCGGATATTCCAGCGGAATACATTTCATCACTTTAAGACTTAATTATCGAGCCAACGATCGTTTTGGCAGGTCACGCCTTGATCACGCGCCGCGCGCAAATAAACACAATCGAGCGACTCGATATTTTGTAAAGCGCAGATTTGACCGTTTAATGTTCCCTGCCTTAGAGACAATTTTTCACTTAATACGGGGCGAAGTAAAATCCTACGATAATACGTAGTGTCGCGAACACCTGAATATTCAAATCCGTTTTCTGTGAAAATCGTTAAATTAATACTTAACATACGTGTGCGCTAAGTCCTTAAGTCTATAAACGTAACTTTGTTGGATATTGGATTTAGCATTAACGTTGAAGGTAAAGTCTGACAAAATTATTCGCGAAAGTGTCAATTTTCACACATCACATGCTCGCTGAGGTACCATAAAGCGCACATTGACAAGGACGCGTTTTGCAAAAGGCGTTACGTTTGACATATCACGCGCACAATTTATCCTTCGAACATTTCCCATGTGGCGTTGTTAATATATTCGCAATTTACATGTCAATTTTACGCCTTATTCGCGACAGTATTTTTTTCGGCCCGGTTATCATGTGTTCGGGCATGAGAATTACCGCGTTAATAAAAATTCTCGTTAAAATTCCCGGTGGTAGAATGAAGTCCCGAATTTTATCCGAGAGATACGGGCTACAACTAAATCAAACGTAAACTGTAAATACTTGATCGAACGTATAAATTATTACAGTTATAGTACAGTTGATTATATTATTTGATATTCCTGATAATTATATTATATAGTAAACCTCTCTCTATACACAATGTTAAATTAATATAAATACATGTCAAATTTCAGGATTATATTAATCGATTAAATCGTTCTAATCTTATCAAAATATTCATTATCGAAGCTAAAGACTTAAAACTTGTAATAATTAAATTCTAAAAGAGTTTATATTTATGTTAAAAAAAGAATGGCGATCTTCTTTTTGTGATCTCGTTAGAAATAAAACGATTATTAATTTAAATTCTCAGAGAATTTACAATTAATTTAATAAGCATTCTTCTCATAGCGATTGCGAGAATGAGAGAGAGAGAAAGAGAGGGGGGGAGGGAGAGAAAGAGAGATAATTGATTTCGCAGCAATTATGAGTCCGACTAATTACCGTACCAAGTACACCACAACGAACAATTATTCACTCAACGGACAATTATATCAGATATTCTTCGGGCCACGTTCCCAGAAAATATCCTCCCATAAATAGACGTCTAAGCAATGCTATTCCGCTCTCTGTCCAGAAGAGATTCAATTGTTTTCCAATAAATTATTCCGACGGACATTACGCCGTGCCGAGGATTTTCTCAACATCGAGAAGCGGACGTCACGGAGGACCGTTTCCACGGAGGACGCTCGTAAAAAATTTACTATCGGACATATATCGTAGGTCGAACGAGGCGTGGCGCGGCGCGGCGTGGCGCGGCGCGGCGCGGCGTGGCGTGGAGTGGCATGGCGTGGCACGACGAGGTCGAGAATGGAGAGATCACGCGAAATATTCGGGCGGTGAGCAGCAGCATTATCTCGGCCGCCGTTGATCACCGTTGATCACCGTTGATCCGCGTAACCGAGCCTAATCGCACGATCGGCAAGACGCGCCGCGCCGCTCTTTACCCGATTAAGCAGAAAAGTTAAAGCTGCCGAAGCGTGTGTCGTATCCGCCAAGTGATAATTTATGGGCACCGTAGGGGGAAGGAGAGATGATGGGTTCCTCCTCTCCGCTCGCTCTCCCTCCCTCCCCCCCCCCTCCTTCTCCGCCTCCGCCCTCGTATCTCCTCTCCGCCTAGTATCCATAGGGCGCCCAGGACTTTCGTGATACGACAGGGAGGAGAGGGTAAGTGGATTGGGCGGATACCTAACGTCGCCCCCAGCACGTATCGTAAACTGCTAGAACTTCGCCAAGACTTTGGAAGTAGCTTCCAGATATTATTGAAGCCCTTCAAGATTCTGGATAGACGCGTTTCACCGCTAAGCATTATGCTGTGTATACGGCGTACTACGCGGGGGAAGAGGAGGTTGGGGGAAGGTTATTGTACGTATATATAGGCGTAAATACTTACGCGACATTCCCGCCGTGTGGTACACCTCGCGGATGCGTGTGCATGAACATGTTATGTAAGCGCGCATACTTACTGCGTATGTGTGTGTGGTGTGTGTGTGGTGTGTGTAGTGTGTGTGTGTGTGTGTGTGTGTGTGTGTGTGTGTGGTGTGTGGTGTGTGTGTGTGTGGTGTGTGTGTGTGTGTGTGTGTGTGTGTGTGTGTGTGTGTGTGTGTGTGTGTGTGTGTAAAATATACAAACGCGCGTGGCGCGTGTTCCACGGGGCGGCGGGAGAGGGACGGGAGGGAAAGATAACCCGCGTCGGGGGTGCCACGTTGGCGCCTAATTAATTTTCTTTGCAGCTTAACTACGGGCAATGATGCTGAAGCAACGAGAACGGCGGTCCTTGCGCGGCACGTCGGAAACTTTTCCTATTTTCGGGCGATTATATTAACGCGATATTAAACACCCACTTTCGCGTCGTCGCCGTCATCGTTGTCATCGTCGTCGTCGTCGTTGTCGTCGTCGTCGAAGTTTCGCCGGACCGCCTTTCCGACGGTCGCTCGAAATACGATCCGCGGCTCCATCACTGACGACAGACAGCTGCTGAAACGACGCCGCACGCTTCCCGTTTTAACAGTTTCCAGTAAACAAATCGTTCTCCGACCATTGAATTTTTAGAAAATACTCTTCTTCCTAGATGGTAATCCAAAAGCAAAACAGATATTCGGACTTGCGGAAAAATACATGAAAGAGAATATCGTCGATATATTGTTTTTTCTCTTCCAATATCCTGTTTTACTATTTTTTTGATGTTTAACCTACTATTTTATTATAAAACTCAAAATTTTAGTATATATATATACATATAGTGTACCGCAGAATGTCGCAATATTTACCCCAAAAATATGTGTGTTTTCCATTGAATCCACAAAGGTGACTTTTCTTTTCTCGAGGTTTAATTTTGGAAATTGTAATAATTCGTTATAAAATTGCATTGTATTAATGATTATCACGACGTACATTTAATTCAATGTCTTTAGCTGTGATGCAAAGACACTTGATTCACGCTTGCGATGGGCGGAATCTCGAAGAATTTAAAAATATCTCCTTTATTTTCACTCAACAAAAACATGCATTCGTTAAGATTGGACAGCTGCTTGTGTGTCGCGCGTTGCCGTACATGTGTCTCGAACGTAACGGCACCTTCCTAGTAACTAATAGCGTCTTTTACACAAACGCCAACCGGCGTTGTCAGCCCGATTTTTCCCTCAAAAGTAGCGCGGAGGCAGGATGTGAACACGGAACCATATGTTGGCCAGTCTGCAGCCAGTAATTAATTCTCCGTCTCTAAACTCAACCCAGTTGATCGCCGAGGCGGAGACGGCTATCCTTCTCACCGAGAAGTTTTTTGTCACCGAATAATCCTGTTCCTCCTAAAGCTGATAACTTTATATAAAGAACTGCGTTATACGGATAATTGCTGTAATTCGCTACAGTGCGTTTAATTTATTGACAATTGCGCCGTTAATTTCTATATTCATCCGTTCCAGCATTTATAAAAAGAAGATTTTTCTATATATATGAAATGACGCGTGATTTTACATCACAGTTAAAAATATTTTTTGCAGAACTGAAATAAAATTAGTTTTAAATTAAATTAAATTAGAAAGCAAAATTACATTCTCCATTTCTTTAAATTTACATTTGGATCACTAAAAGCTAGCTTTCAGCAAGATTTTAAATTCTTGATATTTTTCTTTTTTTCTTGCGTTAATACGATATTCAGAATAGAGGCGGATTGCGACGATCATATTGGGCATTGCTGAAGCCTCGCGGTTCGTGAATTAACGCCAAGGAGAAATTATCGTCGTAATTATTGTCTGCACGACGCGCGCGCGCCCGCTTAGATTAGAAAGCGTCGTGCCCGGCGATCTTATCACGGGCGGGGCAAAACCGGCGGGAATTAGGACCGAATTCCTCAGCTCAGCGCGATAGCAATCGCGATCCTGGCGAAATGATGGTCGCGAGATTTATCGCTAATTGCGAGGCTAGACCTGTTTCCGGGATAGCACGCGCGCGCGTTGAGAGAGCGGCGTCTCGCAGCCTCCCGTCGTCTTGGGAGATGGTGTATCTCCGCGAGATTGAGATTATGCCCGGTAAACTCGATAAAACCGCGCCGAGATCTACTTGGCTTGAAAAGAATTTCTCTCGCTCGCCGTCCGAATCGAAAACTTCGAAGTCGCACGGCGACGGGCCGCGATGTCGCAACGTCCTCCGTAACGCGACGTCTAATTAATTTTCTTTGTAACTCAATTCTCCGGCAATCGTCGGGGTGGAGGTGGCGTTCCCTCCCCCTCGTCCCTCTCCGTCCAGGTCCCGTTTCCGCGCTTCCAAAAGGAACGGACAAAGAGGACTCTCGCCGCCCGTGGTATCGTGGATTTAATAAAGACCCGCCTACGCGAAAGTTTTCCTCGTCGAAAAACAGCGAAGGAATCGACGGCGAATCCCCTCTTTGCCGAAGTACACGGCCGCTCTCGCTCGTCTAATATAATCGAAATCGAAACTCTTTCGGAATTACAATGATGAAAGGAATCTTCCATATAATGTATACAGCGATCCTAAACGTAAAAAAGAGAATGGAGAATTTTCTTATTGGGAGTAAATGATTAAAGCTTTAAATATTGCGAATACTTGATTAGAACATCCCGACTATTGTTCAACAAATCTTTAATTATTTTGAAAAGAGAAACTTTCAATCCGATGACTCGTTAGAAAGAACAATACCTTCTTGTAAGCATTCATATAAAAATATACACAAAATGTCTCATTTTTCACAATATTATTATTATTATTTATAATAACAACTCGTTTTAGCAATGTCTTCTCTATATCGTTGCTATATTTACTTGTCCCCAACTAACTTCTGACGTTAAATGGGTAGAGGGGGCAAGAAAAAAAATTACATCGAAATGCGGATGATCATCGACTCCCCGCCGAGCGTCGCGCCGAGCTTTCACGAGACGGAGAAAAGCGTTGCTTTTCCTATTACGGGGAGAACCCGCAGGACGAACCGCACGCGTCCCAGGTCGGCAGCTGCGAGCGAGGGTTTGTTCCCGACCGACGCGACGGGAAACTGTAGGCATTTTGGAACAATGTCGCCCTGGTCAGGGAGTCAGACAACCACCCGCCCCGCAGGAAATCGCGCGATCATTCATCACTTCCCTGCGTTTCTCTCTGTTGTTGGGCGCACCCTTGCGTAACCCATAACCCTCCTCTTCCTCCTCCAAAAGGAAGGAGTAAAAACTCCTCCTCCTTCTCCTCCTCTTCCTTCTCCTTTTTTTTCTTCTTCCTTCTCCTGCGGGCTCCCCTATGAACGCTCCGACCGACTTGTCTCATTTCCCACTTTTACGTGACGCCGGTGTAATGAAACGTGCATCACTTACTTGCGTGCTCCGTCTTGAAAACCGGCCTTTAAATTCGTAGGAGACGGATAAATTCCACGGACGTTCACCAATAAATCTTCATAGGATCCAATTCGCAGTGCGCTCAGAGCGGGAGCAGAGTAATTTGGTGCGAGAGAAGATCAGAAATGGTGCGATTGGGACCGTATTAAAGACGCGCGAGAGAAATATCTTTTCTTACGCGTGCCATAAATCACTCTTCCTATCTTTATTTTAATATTAATTTTCCTTCATTTTCTTTTCATTGTCAATTGCTACCAACGTTGTTTAAAAATAAATTTTTATTTGATTCAAATTCAGTTGTTCAACATTAATTATAATAAAAAGCTTCGAATTCGATAAATATCTATCGATAAATATATAGAATTTACGAATAACGAAAAGTGAAAGTAAGTCTCAAGAAGTGCATATTATAAAGATAACTTATTTTTAAATAAAAATTATAAACTAACAATATACACAATATATAAATGTTTTATTCTATCATCTCTTGTCTTGAGATTATATTTTTAATTGTCATTTTAATAAAAAATATTGACACGCATGTTCGTTACAAATGATCATATTTTATAGTTTCAATAAACAATTTAAATAAATAAAATATTTATGTCTTTTTATGTACTAGTTATAACACATATAGTGTTAATACCTATACTAATTAATCCACATAAACTCCAATGCGTAATTGCGTGGTGATTGACGTATATTTTTCGTAAAATAAAACTGCTCGGAAGAGCGTAGCAAAATGACGAATTAATAAAAGAAGTTTCAAAAAGTATTTATGGCGGTCGGAGTTATAAAAGCTGACACGTCTCATTAACAATTTTACTAGTTTTATAATTGATTTACTTTCCATCCTGCTAATTGTACTTCATTCATTAATCTTCATAAAGTCCAATTCATAGTCGCTCATAAGTTGTATCATATTTTTGACACACGTCGCTTAAAGGTCAACCAATATATCTCATGAGAGCAAGACAATATATCAAAAGGCAGTAATTTCATATATAACATGAATTGTTTTATTAATCTTTTTACAATTGTTTTATTAATGAAACTGTGAACTGCCTTATTAACTCTGGGGATATGTTTCGTATAATTTGCTACATTGCATTAACATTGACTAATATATTTCCATAAAAGCAATTTTTGTGTTGATCCTTATTTTTATATCATAAAATAAAGAGCTGAAAAAACATTTATTAAAATATTTTTATAGAAACGTTAATAAAATCTCCATTTTATATGCTTATATGTTTATATATTTATAAATTTACTGTTGCATTTACTTAATTCACACGATCCTACGTTTGTGTATTTTTATATTATTTTATATTAAAATCTTCTAGACTAATCACCTTTTTCCCTCCTCCTTCCCTCTTTCCCTCTTTCTCTCTCTCTCCATCTTCCTTCATTTTATCATTTTATTTTTTGTGTATGATATAAGAGGAAGAACTTTTCCAGAAAAAGTAAAACCCCTTAGATTTATTTGTTAGTAAATCATTCATTATACATATATTTCGAAAATTTATTATATGTAATTTCGGTATCGGTATTAAATCACAAAGGACAGCATTCGGTTGAAGAAAAAGATTTGGTTGACTCGTGTCTTTTCTGTAACAGCCGAGTGAATTAAAAAAACTACACGGCTGTTTATTCACGCCGACACAAGTTGCATGATAATTCGCCGCAGCTGTGCGACGCCGTAGATTTCGCATACACAAAATTAACACCGCGCCGAAGCTGTACCGTTCAAAAAAATACATATTTTTCGTCATAATACAACGGAAACGGTACTAGCGGCCGTACATTTTAACCGGCGCGGTATTTTGTGCCATTTCTGAACAGGCTAATAAATATTTATAAATCATTTTTTAGAGACGAGTACGTTTGCGCATTTATTGCGCAATCACGGCTGTGTAGATTTATAGGGGCTAATGGTAACCCCCTGTCTCTCCCTTCCCTTCTCCTCCCCCTCATCCTCCCCTTCCTCCTCCCCCTCCCCCGGATATGCATATGAGCGTACGTATACGGACACGCGCGTGACCGGGCGTGCGTACACGCAACGCCGTGCGCATTCACGGGAGAAAATTCAATAACACGGCGCGGATACTGCAGATACCGTGGGGCGCGAAGTTGTTGATGTCGTTAATTTCCATCGCGTTAGGGATCCGAGTTACTTCCCCGTATTTCGGATAACCCCCTGCGTGCGTGCTGCGTAAGCATGTTACTGGGTGAGCGCTGAAGAGAAATGAGACGTGAAAGAAGAGGCAGACGGCTGCTGGATGGAAAGAGAAAGATAGAAAGAGAGGAGGGAGAGAGAGAGAGAGAGAGAGAGAGAGAGAGAGAGAGACCAGCCCAAGATCCGTTCAGCCGTGTCTCGACAATGTTGTTTTAGACGATCTCAAAGGAGAGACATGAGTTTTGTGAATGTTATGTTCCGTCCACGCAAGAGGACCACCGTAAACCGTATTATAATGATAAGCAAACACTCGAGTGCATCAGATAAGCTACGAAAATAATGGACCTACCCTCGCGATGAGTTCGGTTCCCAAAAAAGAGAGACGCGCGTTCGGGGTGGAATCGCGATGGAGAATACACACGTGGACAACGTGCGACAGTCCATAGGTTTTATGTAGCGAGATCGAGGGATACAGAACACGGACGAATACGAAGCGGCACACCAATAACACGATGCCGGTCGCGATTACTTCGCGGAGAGCGAGTCCTCCATCGACGAGGCCCATATCCGTCCAAAACAGTTTTAAGGCAATTTCTCTCTCTTTTTTTTTTTTTTTCCTTCCGATAATTCAATGTCGAATATAAAGGACCGCGCGCGTGTCTCAATTAATCCGATAACCGCGCAGATGGACATATTTATTGATTGGACTGTACGAATCGATGGAAATGCAATAAAACCAAGGGACGTGCCTGCGAGATTGTCAATTTTATAAGTCATACGTATATATATCAGATAGAACATTCACAAAAGAAAGAAATTAAGTAAGATTGTAGTACTGTATTACGCTTCCAGAGATTTTTCGATTTTTAAAATGGCCATGTAAAGCTCAGTAAAGCCCTATATTAACGTAAAGTTGATTGTTGATTTCATCAGTTTATCGGGAGAAGACTTTTGCAGATATTGCAGTAACATTTCTATCTGCTTTTCATAAGCTCTAAGTAGCAGATTTTATATAAAACATTACGCTTTCTCAGGTCTGTAAGTTGTATAAGCTTTAATATTTTATAAACCGATTTAATAAATCGATGGAATCACGAATCGTTGATATTTACACAATTGATAAGCCGAATACAAAAAATATACATTTTTCTCCAATAAATTAAAAATTTACGTATAAAATCGATGCGCGTATGTATGTATATGTGTAACGCGATAATATAATTCATATATCATCCTGAAAGAAGATAATATTTAAATTTATAACACGCTTTTTAATACACATTTTAATTATATAAATCGATTACCGCACAGCAAATAATATAGGTGAATTGTATGTTAAAAATTATATGTTAAAAATATAATGTAATATAGACGAAAAGACTATATTAATAAATAAATATATTTAAAAGAAAGTGATAAGAGTATATTAATAAAAATTTATTTTTTAAGTATATTAACGAGTATAATAATGCGTTTATTAAAGTAGCATGGTCACGTACGAAAAGTTTAGAAATACAGTTTTCTGAGGCGTACATCCATTAATTATCTAAATGCACAGCAACAGTTATGTTTTTAAAATTGCGGCAGAGATGTTAAGGTGGAAAATCGCGAAAGTTGCGGAAGTTATAGGGTGAAGCCTGAAATAAAAAGTTCAGTCTTCTTAGCTCTTATTTGCGATGCAAAATACGCCTGAAAGTATCTCAGTAGTCGCCCAACGAGTGGAAATAGCAGATATAAATTGAGTTCCCATCCCGAGTTGAGGTTCTCTTTCCCCACTTCTTTTTTTAATAAATCTCAACGTATAACTAACCTAATTGCTGGATCATTATTCCGTGCGGAATAAGTATCATATTCGTCCTTCATCGCAAATTACTCCCTTCGTCTAATCGCCATTACGTTTGCCGACGCGATGTAACAAAATACTGAAATCTTTTTGCAATTAACTTTTTTGTAATTATACAAGTAAAGGATGAGCTTTAGCTCTCTCGCTATTTCCGTCCCATCCACATCAAATACCACACATTTATTCTTCTTGCTCTTTTTATCCTTAAATTAGGTTATCTTACGCTTCCACACATTTTTTTGAAAATGTTTATTGCGCTATCACTCGCAAAAACATGTACGTGAGAGTATATGGTGTAAATGTACATGGCGGTGTCCACGGTGTATTCGATTCGGGCCTGTGGGTTCGCTAAGCTCAAATGACTGTGAGGATCAGTCATCCCTGCGGGATACCGAAGAGTACGCATTAAACCGCGCGCATCGCTCTCTCGCACGGTGTCTGTAGCATGTTTCATCGAATTTTCCACTACGATTTTTATAACATGCCAAGGGTGCACGCGCGCGTAACGACGCGCTTTACTATGCGAGCGCGTTTGCACGGGCTGCAAAATTATAATTAAATCACGCGAATCAGAAGTGGGTATGTGGCGCATACTGTGCCGTTTATATAGTTTCATTTCTGATCCACTTTGTTTCACGTTTGTGATCGCTTATTAGGATTACACTTTTGTAAATATAAATTCGGCAATTATACCTGACGTTCGCAATGATCTCTATTAGCGGCGTTTATTGAAAGGCAGGCTAAATTTACGAAGGTACGACAAAATGACTCTTTAAACTTGATAATCGTATTAAATGTGATGATGTCCTTTGACGTATATTATACATAATTCCTCACTAAGTACCGCGATATTGCAAGTTAGCAATATGGAAAATTTTGTTTCTGAATTTATTCATTAGCCATTCTAATGAGCAAATATTGCTCTCAAAACTAACGACAAAAAGATTTACTGGAAATTTATACATCCTTCTCTATTTTTTGAATAAATAGATAGAATATCATTACTTAGATGGAAAATATTTAAATATATTTAAGAATTATATTTCTACATATGGCTTTACATACGAGTTCTGAGTTGTGTATGTATATTAAAGAAAAAAAAATACAGGATAGAGAAAAATATCGCAGATCAATATCTTCACCGCGAGATAAATGTTTGAAACGAAATTTTATACAGCTTTTTTGATCGGCTTTATTAAAAAATGAAAAAGATTTAATTTATGATATTACGCCTGTTGATCAGTTTGAATTGCAATGCGAAATGTAGATTACATAACACATAATGACACGCATCATTATATAAATTCACAAATTTTAAAAAGATATATCAATGTCTCTCTTTTCCTGGAAAAGGTGATGAAATATAAAATATTGATTCTTAGTTACACGGCGCATTCAATTTCAGAAACGTAACAGGAATTTAAGCATATTCGCTGCCGCCACGCATGCATATTGCGTGAATATTTTACGTGAATGCAAATTTTAATAGAAAGGGGTTTAACAAAGTAAAATCTTTACAATATTATGCCTCTTCTCACGTGTGCGTCAAGTTTCCACGTACATATTAATCATCTAATCTTCGCAATAAATTAAAGAAGAAGTAGAATTATTTCGTCGAGAATTACGAACTTCAAGGTACTTTGGGAGTTCCGCCGTCCCGCTGTGCAGCATCCAAGTGCGACTTTCGTCGAAGGAGAGACGAGGTGTCGTTAGTTTCCCGAATCACGGCGATCCATAAGACACGAGATTCCTCCCGTAACCAGAAAACGTATCCTCTCTTTTTTTTAATATTTTTTTTTTCCTTTTTTTCTTTTCGAGCGCCACCGCGCGGCTCGCGCCGGTCGGATCGACGTTTCGCGGTGGACAGTAAAATTGCGGTCGGGCTGGAAACGTTGACGCGCACCGACCGCAGTTTCTAACCGAGCGGAACGAAAATGTATCGACGCACCGTGCATACCCAATTAAATATCGCGAAACACACACGCGTTTCCGTTTCGCGGGCCGCCACAGAGCGAAGGTCGATCCCTTTTCCCTCTTCCCTTTAATTCGCTCCTGGATAGCTCAGCACTGCGGGGGGGAGGGGAGGGGGGAGGGAGGGGAAGGGGCGGGGGCGGGAGGGAAAAAGGAAAAAAAAAATGACGCCGTTTTACACATATAAATCCCCGTCGGATGCGTCGATGCGTACGCGGCCCGTGGATCAAACGGTCGGCGCGTTCTCGTTTTAATTTAAATTTTTTTTCAACGGCGCGCAGCGCACTTGCAAATATTTTTGTTTCCTTCGTTTAATCCCCGCCGTCTCTCGTAAACCGAAACGTTTCGGGCCGGCACTGCCGCCGCGGCGTTTGCGATTTCGGCGCTCGGATCCGCCCCGGAGTCACCGCCGGTGCGTATGCATTTTCGTCTCTCGTGCGTGTACACGGCGAAACTTCGCCGTGCATTAATATGCGCTTCCGTCCGCTCCGACTACCGGCCGTAGATACCGGCTCGACTTGGCCGCTGGCAAAGAGACAACTCCCATCTGCCGAATTTATGGCGTTACCGCGCGACGACCGCGGGGTCAACGACCCCTTCGAAAACCGACGGGGATGTCCTCGTAATTGGAGCCACCGGAACATGTTGCTGTGAAAAAGCGTCGCGGCGGAAGTGTACACCGCGAATGGGATGCATCAGTGAATACGTAGCGCGACGTGATGCACGAGTAAATGATTAATTGAGAAAGACATCGGCGGACAATTCTTTTTACAAAGTTCCAAGTTCACCATTTTCCACACTGCGCTTATCTTTCTGATGTTAAACGAGATTTCGGAAGCTTTTAACTACATACAGAGAGCGCTATTATGCAAAAAAAGATGATTTTTTGTTTTACGAGAAAATAATAGCTTTAAAATGGAGCAAATAATCATTTCAGTCGCAGATGTCGCGGAGCGTGCCGTTGAAGAAAACCCCTCGCACGACGTTTCGACTCCACCACGGTGAAACGAAAAATATAACGAACGTGATTATGGAGTTCGCCAAGTTTAATTGAATTTCACTGGGGGTCGCGTTATTGGGAGGTGGAACTTATTACCGAAGCAGGACGAACGGCAAACACGCATTACGCGTCCATCATGCGCGACGACGAGTTCTTACGATGCGCGTGCGGCAACTGTAACGAAATAGTTACCGCGACAATATCCGTATTTTCCGCCAAGTTCCTGGCTAGTCTTCCATGAAAATTTATATCTGTCGCGGACACCGTCGTAATAACTCATTGCGCGAATCCTAAGTCGTCGTACTTCTACGAACAATTAGTCATTTCGTCGCTCTGCGGCACAAATCATCGCCAATCTTAGGTTCGTTGCGCGATCTTAACGTCTAGCTTAATCCGTACAGAAAACAGAAATTAGAAGTTTCAAATCTAGACTACATTCTATCAAGACTATATTCTCATATATAAATAAATATATTACAATTGTCTTAAAAAAATTTTAATTGTGATTTGATTGAATTGATGCAAGTATAAATATTTTCCTATATAAGCAAGAATATTATAAAAGGTTCATATAAAAGATTTTTAGTCTTGAGTTGAGCAAAAACTTGCAATAAATTCAATCAAATCAAGACTAAAATTTTTAAGAAAATTATAATATATTCTTGCTTATATATAAGAATATTGATTAAGGCTTAAGTTATTGCGATCATGATTGAATCATGATGTCATAAACGCGAGAAGATATTGAGACATATTGAGGTATCTTGCGTGCCATTTTGCAAATGAAGAGAAATTTGGGTAAAAGAATTTGAGATCGCTTTAAAATAGACGAAAGCAAGAGTGAGCGGTAGGAATTCAATTACAACTTCTCACTATGACAAAAGAATGAACTAACAGACATGAAAAGTGACATGTTGATAATAAAATGTTGTCTGATTAAATAGTCTTCAAAAGTACAAAGAGATCTCCATTGAAATATCTCGCTTGTTTCTAGAAGAAAATGTTTGCGACCTAAAAGTAATTCATGAATTTAATTTAATTATTTACGGTAATTTTAATTCATATATAATTCTGTATCAGTTTGCTGTAATCAAACATATCATTCCAAACGTATGCTACTTTTCTCTTCATCCATCGAGTACACATTTCGTAATTACGATAAACAGAGTTTATTACAATCAGTGTTGTATTTTAATTGATTCTATGCAAACCGGCTGTACAGTCTCCCGTTATTACACACAAAACCACAACGCAAATTAGCAATTATTTAACGTTAGTTTGTTAAAATTGAATGCAAAACCGAGCATACGTTCCTAAGAATCGCACTCTATGCTTCCAATACATGTAGTTTTCGTATTGATTTATAATACAGAAATTGCGCAAATACAACAGTCTACAACGTTCAAACATTAAACAGCAATATTATAAATGAGAGCATAGGATATAGAATATTCGAAAAACAAGCCTGAAAATTACAATAACTCTCCAAATGCTAACCGGAAAATTTATGAGACTCATTATTTATACATGACGCAAAGATGGCATCGAAAATATTACGGTTGATATTACCGCATTTTTTCAAAGCTAAAACTGTTGTCGCAGGAGTCGAGAATATGAAAGATCGTAGCTATCTTTGAAGCAAATGAGGCTTGATGGGCGGGTTGTTTACCCGTGGTAACAACCCGTAAAATTAAAATAGATACGTTAACGGGTCAATTGCTAGGCGGGGAGGCGGGGGGAGGAGAGGGGGGGGGGAAAGAGAAGGGGGAACGCCGAACTTTGGCCCAGCCGTGGATGAATGGCACGCGATATAAGTGGATTGCCCGAAAGTTCGTACAACGTCAGCGCGCGGGAATATAACTCGGGAAGGGAATATCTGCGGCGCGCGGAATTTCGTGAAGAAGAACGGCCGAAAAAGTTGTCGCGGCGCGAAGGAGAGCGGCGAGACCGATCGGGAGTGAGGCGGGGGGAGGGGGGGGGGTGAGGCGGACGCCACTATTGAAAAGTGCTGCGGCGAACGACGACGCGACGAACGGCGTGGATGCGGGGATGCAATTCGGCTGTCACCGATAAAATATCGCGGAAGTGTGCAAAACACATCAGTCGTTTTCCGGATCTTCTTACGTCGGGACCGATGAGGACGGCCATTGAAGCGGCGAGATAGAAAACAATCGGCCTGGACGCGCGGCGCAAAATCGCGGCCGCCGATCGCATCGCATCGAATCGCATCGCATCGCGTCGCACGGGCAAACCGGCGAACGGACATGTAGAATTTTATATACGAACTCTCTGGCTTTCCCCGCTGGCTATTTCGCATCGCGTCGCTCTTTCAGTGAGCTCTGCGAAGTTACGCTTTTGAAATTTTGATACAATTGATGGAGCTCTGGTTTTTCTGGATTTCTGCAGAGAGTTCTGAACTTTGAAGGGAAGTCTCTCATTTATTTGGAATCGACGATAAAGTCATCTCCTCGTCTTACTCGCGAAAAACATGAATAACGTTTTCTGGAGTTGCCATTTTCAAAAATAATTAAAAAAGTTTAGAAATAACATATTTGAATTTAAAAAGTTCTTTTTTTTATTACGTTCATCATTTGATTAAACAAATGTATGTTTCTGATGTATCTTTGTGCAGTTGAAAATGCAATAATCCATTTGTATATATTATACGATTATTTTCTGCAATTCTAAAATATACCAACCTTTATAGATAAACTTTTTGGACCTTATCATGTTCGGTGTGTTTTGTGAATTTCTAGTTCGCTTATATGCAATGATATGACTTCATCAAATACATTAATATCCGCGTAAAAGCTATTTCGCAACAAAATTGTAACAGATGACACTTAAAACTTTAATGCTTCAAAATTAACACGCAAAAAATAGGTTTCCAGATTTCCAAATAACTACGATCATATACAGTAGTTCATAAAAATATCCTCATTTATACATATGTCGTTGTTCGAATATTCCCGTGAATCGTTCTATGCGAAAAATAGTTAAAAAAAAATTGGAACGAATTATACACAATCGGAAAGAGGTAAAATTTTATTTTGTACCAATCGAACAAACAAGAATTGAAATATAAAATTAGAGTTTTAAAGCGATGAGTTGGAAAACGACGTCTGACGCGTTCTGAAAAAGAGGAATAAAAATAATCGGAACCGTTTGCGAAGGACATGTGCACACGGTGATGTAATATTACCCCGTAGTGCGCGCTCGGTTTGCTTCGTGGGAGCGCTAAGTGAGTTTCGCGAGGTAACGACATCGTATTTTTATAAGTTACATACCAAAAGGATCTCGTAACTGTTTCCACGGCACCGTGCAATCTCAAAGGCCATTGTTTCGCCTTTGAATTGTTAACATCAAACTTCATTTCTCGTTGTTGAGAGGTAGCGCTTGCTCCTCTCGCGACGACGTAATTCGCTCGTTCGAGATCGTTAGCTTACTAAACGTTTCGCGAAGAAACGGGAATCGAGCGCTTCGCAGACTCGCGTGGAAAATGTCACGGCGGAGTGTCCGCGACAGTTCCATATCGATCTAGGCGTCGGTACCAAGGAGCGCGCGCGAAGAGACGGGGAAGTTATATAGTTATTGGCCCCTGCGCAGTTATCGGCCACCCCCTGACTACTGCCATTGGGGGACCAATTTCGTGGCTCATTTTCATCTAGGCGACTTTAATAATAATGAAGATAAAGTTTTTACTTTCGCGACTAGCGCGACTGTTATGGTCTACAGCTCGGATGGGAGTCATTCTCAAAAATGGTTTTACGATAGGCGGCAAATTTTATGTCCGCTTCGCTCGGAACGTGATGGGCGACGATTAATAACTCGTTCAATAAATTGAAGGATCTGTTGTGCGGAAATGAGAGGGAAAGAGGGAGCCTGAGATTCGCGGACGCGTCCCTTCGACGAAGAAGAATATTGTGCGTGTTTTTGCAATATGAGGTACATCGTTATTTTTCAAAGCTATCTTCCATTTGCATTAAACGATCGCTCGTAATACGAGAATCTCACGCCTTTCATCAGTTTTTTAAATTCTCGAATAAATTTTAGAAAAGCTCCTATCTCCGAGATTGCTTTCCCATAGATTCCTCGATAAAAAAAAGAGAAATCCGAGAAAAATTTTCACCGATACCATTTGACCTCACAATTTGACCTACCTCCGACTCCGTCCTCAAAATTGATAGATAAATATCTTCTGCATTGTAAACTTTTAGATTTGAAAATTAAACTCAAAGATTTCTCGTAAGCTCGTCCAGCAATTTCTCAATAGGGCAATAAGCTCATAACCGTGGCAACTACGGAAATGCAATATGATTCTATACAGCGGCCGCGGTAGATATCGGTGGATCAATTCTATCCCATTATTAAACCGGGCAAAACCACCTGGCTCGCGCAACATCAAGATTGTCCGAACCACCGAGTACACTTAACATCCGGTTCAACGCACGCAGCTCGTACCGACCCATGTTATATTGCCTTCATGAGCCATGCGCAAATACGTACGTGCCCAATCTGAGTGTGCACTGTGCGAGGGCGGCATTGGATAGATACAGCTCTGACCTACGGTTATGTCGTGCGGCGTAAGATTCGATTTAGCAGTGTTTGTGGTTTATCAAACTTTGTGCCTATCGCACGGTACCAGCTTGCGATTCCGAAGCTGGGCTTAAATCGCGCTTACAACGATAACGATGTCGGTGAATAACGCCAGACTAGATAGTGAAAAACTATGTATCGCCAAGAGAATCTCAAAGTTATCAATCTTTTTGATCGTACTAATACAATCTCTACATATTATTATTATTATTATTATTATATCTATTTTTCGTTTATTATCGTACAACAATTCTGATAATTATTAAATAAAAAATATCGAAATATAATGAATATTTATTTGATGAAAGATTACAACTTTAATACTAGAAAATCATTCTGTGCTCTTATTTCTACGAATTTCTCAATTTATTTTATATTACATTACCTTTTTATAAACAGATAAGAATTCCTAAAAACGTAGCTACGTTTTTTAATATAAAATTATAATATATAGGATAATCCAAATTATCTATTTTTTTAATATAAATCAGAATGCCAAAAGATAGAAGCAGGAAATTTTATATCCTATAAAGCTACCATACATGTTAAAATTAGCATATGAGTTAGCATACGTTGCAAAAATGAATATTTAAATTGCAAAGTATTGATATGTGATATTATACTGATAGCATATATTAACACAGATGGTTTTTGCTATCCAACCGCGGAATCTCTTAATAGAATTTTACTATTACGTTACATGAGGGGGACAGAACATATACGAACAAAAATAATGTTTTTAACAATATTTGGGAAACATCTCTCTAAAAGTGCCGCTCCGGAACAAATTTGGCCACCATTCAGCGATAAATTAATCATGCTGGTAGTCGACAGATGTTTCCCACTTGCATCTCGTTTGCTCAAATTAAAAACTACGAATTCTCGGAACACATTGTAAAATCTAAGTATACCCTTGTAATGCTCATTAGCTTTTTCGGAGAAGTTTTTTAAGCAAATTAACGTCAATACGCTTAATGTAATCAGTCTTTTCGTACTTTTAATTAACTGTATCGCTCCGAATTACAATTCTGTTATTTACTTGGCAACGTTACACACTTTAGTTGATAAAGTTACACGCTTTATTATCTTTTAAAACGTTAAAAGAGAAAACAAAGCAGAAATTCAAAGGAACGACATTTAATATCAGTTTATAGATAATGTACATTGAGGCAAAAATAACATTTTATAAACGATTTCATAAATACTTTATAACAATTGTTTTGCCGCTTTGCCAATATTTATAACATTCTGTATCGGTTATTGAAAAACACTTGCAAAAAGAATTGGAGACGCGCGTTTAACGGAACGAGATGCTAAGGCGCGAATATATTCATTACGATAGACACTGATATGTCACCGATAAGTAGCTCTCGACAGAGCGAAATCGCACATTCAGTTTACAGACAGATCTTCTATTACGTCCGATACGCGTCCGGGGAGAACACACCATCTGAACATGTCAATTATGCCCCTGGTCAATCCCCTGGTCATCGCCCCTCGCATCTGCCGAGTTTCACGAATCAGTGTCCCGTATATGCTTGGCAAACGCGAATGTTGAAGCCTGCCTGCCCGCACCCCTTCGCCCCGCGCCCATCACCGCCATCGCAATGTACAATCGGTTCACTGTTCGTAGGTCCTACGCAACGATCTCCGTTAATTATTGCGGGAGACGTGGCGAATACGTACGCGCTCCGCCACCCTCCGACCTCCCTTCCCCTCTGGACCCCTCCGTCCCTTCGGTCATCATACAGCCGAAAAACAACGGGGGATACTGTCACGTGGACAAATTAAATCATTCGCGGCGCAAGAATGATTTTGTGTCGTCGCCCTGTTCGCGGGACAGAGATCCATCTGCGAATCACCGGTTTTTAAAAACGACCCTGACGCCCGCGATTTACGCGAGCATATAAGTTGACGGCTGACATTTCGCGAACGGACCGACGTTGTTGACGCTCGCAGGTCGGCTTGCGTGGCACGCGCGATTTTTTTTTTTTTTTTTTTTTTAAAGCGATACTCGCGCGAATTGTGAAAAACAGAGTTTTTTGTGCCGTGATTCGATTGCACGCAAAAATCTCCGCGATAAATACCAACGCGCTGAACACTCGAAAATAATAGAATATACACTTCACATGTATCCAGAACGAGTTATCGATTTGTTTGCTCGAATAATTGAAAAGTTTACGCGCTCACGGCATTGAGAAGTCTACAAGGAAATTACTATTTAACGTTTCTTTTTTTTTTATTTTGCTTATAGTAGTTTCAGAAGTATTCTTTTTTTTTTAATTATTGTCTCTAAAAAGACTAGAATATGTTTTTATCGTAATTACTTTTTCCTATAATTGTATTCATCCTACAGTCAACAATACTTTTCCTAGTAAGCACTGTAACTCTTGAATTACCGCAATTATATAAATGAAAAAAAAAAAAAAAATAGTAAAATTTATGAACGTGCTTAAATCTCAAATTATCTCTGCTGTCATTCCATTTCAACTCTCGTTCGTCGCCCCCAACAAGCGAGAAAAATAATGTAATCCGAGCATATATCAACGGCATTATCCTCAAGCGACTCTCGGAGAATACCCGCCCCAGTACGCCAATCCACACCCCAAAATAAGACTATTACTTTTCTTCAGTATTCGCGTCCCGCTCAACCCGATGCGTGCGATCCGACAATTTGAGGAGATATTATTATTTTCTCTTTCACACGTTTCTCTCTCCGGTCTAAAATCACCGGTTTTGCAGAAATCATAGTCACCTTCGATCGGATGCGTCCTCCTTCCTGTTCGGCCTGGTATATCGTTCTGTTAAAGGTGCACTTTATCTCGCCGAAGCCGAAGTAGTTCGGGCGTCAACTACGCCCTCGTAATTACTCTCGCCTCCACAGCCCGCTTTCATAAATAATCATTACTGTTTCGAGGACAAGCGATGCCGTGTATACAAGATATTCCGGCTTCGATTTAGCTATGCGTGTATTAACAAAGATCTTCTCGGCCGAAAAATTCTCGCAAGGAATAAAGAAGTAATTAAAAATGTTTGCTAAAAGAGTTTAATTTTTACACAATTTTTAAACCGTTAATATAATTTTGCAAAAATCAATTTGGTTCCAATCTAAATTTTTTAAATGCAAACAAAATCAATTCACTAATTTTATTTTAATATTTTTAGATTATTTATTAATGTAAAGTATAAAAAGGTAATTAATGTAACTGTTAAAAAGGAAATAATAATCTTGAAATTGTAGAAATAAGCTAAGCAAGTTACCGCAAGACACTCTGTATATCCAGACGTATTATTACTGAATCATCCTCGAGATATAGCGTGACTCGTCCTCCAATTATGCGCGTGATAGAACCCGCGTGTTATAGGCCGCCATAAAAATATTGCCAGCTGTCGCGAGATATCCTACCGTATATTGTCTCATTAAACTAGATTCTTGCTCGGGGATTATTGTTCTATAGCTGCGACTCCCATGCGTCCATCTGTCTGCCCCCGGAAACGCGCAGAAGCCTCGCGAGACGTCGAAATAATATTTTATTATTCGCCCACATCGTTAGCGACAGGGCGATAATTCCGCGGGTTGCTTTCAGCAAGCCCTTTGCGTCACGCTGCCTGTAATTATCCTATTGTTACGGAAGATTGAATCGCTTTCCTTTTGCGCGTGTAATTAAGCACCGGTGCCGTACCGGATATATAGCCATATTCTCGCGATAATTTCGCGAGCTCAAAAGAATCCGGAAAACGCGCGACGCAGAGGAAGAGACAAATATGGCCGGCCGGGGTGGCGCACTTCCGCGTTCGGACACGCGGTAATTACCGATAGAAACCGCAATCGCGCTAGAAACAATGGTATATAGGGTGTAACTTGAACAGCGCCCATTAATTATATAGAGTTATTCCTTGTAGGTCGAAAAGTCCTGAACCGTTTTTTTTTATAATGCTTAATAAAGCGATAATTACAGCGAGTAAAACTGATGCAATCAGCGTCGCTTTTTAGACAGATGTATGTGAGCAGTGAACCGTGTATTTCAGATATATCACCAGGCGCATGACTCGTTGATGTACATCTGTCTAAAAGACGACACTGATTGGATTAACTTTATCTCAATGATTACTGTTTTAATTATTAAGCATTACAGAAAAACATAGTTCGGAACTTTTCGACTTACTTTTTAATCAGGAATAACGCTATAAAATTAATGGGCGTTATTTAAATTACACCCTGTATATCTTCGGTATAGGTGAATTTATTAAATGCAAAAGGGGAAATCGAATTAATCCCATGCGAACGCGAGAAAGAAAAAAAAGAGTTGCCGCGCGATCGATACGGGCGACATATTCCGCTCGTATCGATCGCGCGGCAATTCTTTTTTTTTTCCTTGTCGACGTATTGACCACGTTATTCGCGTACGAAAGTATTTCCCTACATCACGGGTATTCTCTCTCTCTTTCTTTCGGTAAAAAACGCGCCATCCGTTTTTTTTTCTCCACCATCCCGCTCGTCATCCCCTATAATGTCGTGCGAGAATGCCACCTGCTGACGCGAGTTTCCGCGACGCGATCGGATCCCGCCTGCGTGCCTATTTATTTCCCCGCTTTCCCCGCCGCAGCCGTTCCTCGATCGGTTCGGGGGCCGAATGGCGGGAGGCGAATGGGAAATGATCGTCTGAAGCCGCGGCGGAGCAAAACGAAAATGCTGATGGGCTAGCATTACGCCCTCCCGATAATAATTTGCCCGCCGAATTCCAGCAGGCGGGCGAATGCGTGTTGGCGGCCGTTGCGTTGCGTTGCGTTGCGTTGCGTTGCGTTGCGTTGCTTTGCGTCGCGTCGCGTCGCGTCGCGTTGTATCGCGTTGCGTTACGTTGTGCCGTGTTGCGTTGCAATGTATTAGCCGTATACCGGACGCCGCGGGTCTAAATTACACACACGTTACTGTATTAAATTCCGCGACAGAAACGTACGAGGCAGGCGGGCACAGGCATTCGGATCGTTACGAACACGTGGGACATTAAATTCTGGGAGAGAACTTCTGCGGCGGTTCTGACAGCCCGACAGTCGTAGAAATAGTTCCGCCCGGTTACAATATCGCGTTCTGTCCGCGCGCGAACTCTGCCCGGGCCGGTAGTGCCGCGTCATGTAAATACGTACCTTTTATTCATTTAATTAATCCCGCGGGCGCCGGCATGACGTAATGATAAAAAATACGGGGGTGGAAACAACTGGGAATCGAGCTTACCTCTACGGACGTCCGCTAATTTCGCACGATTTCGTGCGGTTATTATTTTTTAATTCGCTTTAACCGTGCGAAACGTTTCGAATCCGGCGGCACCGGCGGATGGAAAAGTGCAATCTGCATTAAGATATTTAATGAACATGGTCGGTATTATTATTATATCGTTATCGTTAGCTTAGTTACATTTCAGATAAATCTCCTTCTTTTAAAATAATACCATCGCGCATTTTTTAAACAGGTCACTTACTTCTCTGAAAATTTTTCTCACATTTATACGCACGTGTATGCATGTGTGCTTAACCGCGCTTGAAGTATATATATATAATATAATATTTAGAGAAAATATTTATTATAATTTATGTCAATTACTTAAAAAAAATTATTTAAACATTTCATAGCGTATATTAAGGGTATGTACGATAATGTAAGGACTATTACAGATGCTAATCGTTAAAATTGGTACGTTCGTGAGCCATATACTTGAAGCGAGTGAAAGTGTGGCGAGTTTTTAGGCGCGGTTTGGTTGTGAACGTACAAAGGTTGTACTCGCGCACGCCAGACTCGCTGAACTGGTTTTGCGATTAGCCTCGTGATTGGGGCTACTCGGCCGAGCGATATTCCTACGTAATGATCGAAGGACCGTGCGCGTTGGCCCAGAGTTATACGTGGAAGAAAGAGTTGCGCCATACTAGAAGCTTGCAAAATTATTATTATTATGTTGCTATTCTTCTTGATATGAATCTGAATTTTTTTCTTAAATATATCACGATATTTTTATAAAAAGGAATAACGTCAAAATAAAATTTTTCTTATATCATGAAAATAATATGAAAAAAAATTTTACATACATATATATACACATATTACCTATTTATATAATATTTATATGACATTTATATATATAAATGTCATATTAACGTCATCGATACTATAAAATAATTTCTCATAAATAATTAAACTAATCAACGTATTTTGTTATATATTTTGTAAAACAATATTCTGGGCAATAATAATGTATGCACTTGACATAAATTCACAACGGACTCGTTGCTGCAAGCTATGGCCTCGTTGCACAATGTCGGTTTACCGGACCGATCCTGTTTCGATATTAGAATAATATTTGGGAATATTTCCAGTGTATCGTTACACGGTTGCGCACGCGACTGCGGGGTATCGGAAAACGATTACAACATAATTCACGATGGCGGCGATAAAATTTAATTACACTTTGTGTAATTTAACGTGCCCAAGTGTGAGCTTCCGAGGCATGGATTTATGGTACCACTTGTGCAGATGTTGGAAATATTGAATATCAAGGTGATTTGGATGCTAATGTATCTCGTAATCGTGTACCATTACGCTATCATTGCCCATTACGTCCAATTCCTAATAACTTCAGGTACGCAAATACCGAGTGATGATAATTTCAGGCAAGATAGTTAATCGCTTCATTAAGATTGTGACATACTTAAAACATCTCTACCTCTAATTTATGAGTCGCACTGTGAATATTTTACCCGCGATTCGATCTTAAATGTCCGTGTTCGTAGCTTTAATTTGCTTTTACACGCGGGACCATGGTTTAGATAATACTTTTATGTTTACCGCGAATGTGGTTCGCGCGAGAAGGATAAACCTGGCGAAGGAACGTTTTACGGGAAAGGGGGAACGTCGCCGGACAAATATATGCAACTGGAGCGCTACTCTAATTCGCCCCCTCGTCGTATTTTTGCGTCGCCTTAGCCTATTTCGGTCGCGGGCATTGTTGCCTCGAAGTTAGTGGAAAGCACGAAAGCAACAAGACTTGACCCGGAATGCATGTACCTTTGGCGACGGGAACCTCGTTTAGAGGATAAAGGGTATCGGGGGAGCATGCATGAGGGTTCATAACGAGCAACAAAGGCTCCACCGCTACTATCACGAGATACGGTCGACGACACACATCGCGGTATGTACCAAGCGGCAATTACCAACCGAGTTAATTTTTCACGTCGTTATTTCGGGAATAAATCGAAACTATCTCTTCTCCACGGCGCACAGTCAGCGTAATTATCAGGATAATCAATGTTAAATATTTAAAAGGACTACAACAAAGGACGGGAAAATTTCTTCCCCGAGAAAAGAGTCAACCCGTTAATTAAGATCGACTCGTTCCGTCTATTCAACGTTCGACCTACTTGTCTGCCGGGCGAACGAAAATTACGGATTTAAGCCGTGGCCATTATGGCGGAAGAATAATAGAAACTTAAAGATATCAGAAAATACCCGCCGCCCCTCGGAGCGCTCGAGTGCGCTAATAACGGGCCGCGTTGCGCGGGTAATAAACTCTTCTGTCGATTCTCGAAACGCCCTCGAGATATTCTCATAATGCGCGTAACATATCCGTGAGGCAAACATCACTGATAGCGTTGCATTGCTTTGGAACATCTTGAGCGTTACGGGGAGAGAGAGAGAGGGAGAGAGAGAGAGAGAGAGAGAGAGAGAGAGAGAGAGAGAGAGAGAGAGAGAGAGAGAGAGAGACACGTAGAATATGCACATAACAATTCAAATGCCTTATGCAGAGCGGAGCAGCGATTGCAGCGACGGTAGCAGCAGCAGCAGCAGCAGCAGCAGCAGCAGCAGCAGCAGTTTTAAAGACCATGCTATAGGACGTCATGAGAGCAACGTTACCACGATAGTATATCAGGTATACTCCATCCACCGGTATACTGACGAACATTTGGCATTCGTATTATTCTTCCTCCCCTCGGTGTATATTTCGCCGGTACCTTGTTCTTCGTGAATACATGAGACGCGAGAGGTCGACATTTTGTAGATGAAACCTGAATATTTCAGACTACGGGGAATACGGAACGTTGCAAACAAATTTTTTTTGACTGACAAATACTGAAGTGAAAATTTTTTCTTGGGGAAAACTCGGAAACGAGGCTATCCTGTATGCGTTGCGATCGTTTTCGAAACAAAAGTATCTAGATTATTGTGCCCCGAATTAAAATTCTCTCTTTTAAATTTAAAATAAGCTCTGATGAAATTTTCCGATGTTAACTTTTCAATTTTCGGAAATTTCGTCGTATTTATATTCAATCAAAACTATCAACATTTTGTCATTGTAATTGATACGTTACACGACATTATTGACGATCGCTAATTACCAATCCATGATATTGAAATATCTTATTGAAATACGCTTGTAAAACGCTATCAACTGTATTTAGAACGTCAAGAGAAAATAGATTAAAGTAAATGTTGAAAAAAAAAGCCGTTCGAAAAAAAAATGCTAAATCGGTCTATAATATTATTTCCGAAAAATAATGGCAATATTTTGCCTATGCCCATGGTAATCGAAATCAAAGTAAGGACGCTATAAACTTTCTATAAGAATGCCCTTCTTGTCCCATACTCGGAAATACTCGGAAACGTGCGATAGCTCGGCTGCCACATACGGGACCGAGAGAGAGAGAGAGAGAGAGAGAAAGAGAAAGAGAGAGAGAGAGAGAGAGAGAGAGAGAGAAACTGACTGTATACTTTGGAGCTGATGTACAACTGTATATAAGAGTCATGCACGGTCGCGGCGATACCAGACATTTTTCTTCCTCGACGAACCGGCAAAATTTTGATATTCCGGTCTCGCGCTCTTCAATCTTGCGCATACTCTTACGGATATCACATATTTTATTCCGTAGCGTTTGTGGTCCTCGCATTAAATGGAGCATACTAAAAATATCTTTCTCTGTGAATCACACGAAAGAATTTGACCATCGCCACAAAGTTGCCAAGCATTCGCATATTATACACTCGCTGTCTTATTCAAAAGGATCATTCAAATGTATATAACGGAAGAGATTTTGTACGCATACCCGGATTTGTTGAATGATAACGAAGTTTCGCGTGAAAAATAGGACCGCTTTATATTGTCTTTCCATATATATATATATATATATATATTGAAAAAAATATATATATATTTTTTTTAATATACTGTGCCTTTGCACGGCAATGTTTTCGTAATACCGAAATCGTAAGCAAAATTATCACGAAAGGATCCAGGAATCTCCCACAAGATTTTCCGGAATCGATTCCATTATCGTATGTAAAGCAGATATTTGAATAACATACACTATCGCGAGTCCCAACATGTGTACGCATATATAAAGAATCAAGATCGCTGTTCCAAATTTTTGAAATATTACCGTGCCGAAAGGGGGTTATCCAAAATCAATTATAGGACATTTCGGTAAAAAAATGGCGAAAGGTGTAAATCTTGCAAAGAAGTCATGTAAAAATCATAATACTCTTTCTCGAAAATTTGAATAATATCATATCGTGAATACGAATACACATTGACTGTTTAATCAATCATACAACCGGCGTCGAGTGCCACTTATATCTCTTATTACGAATGTATGAAGGAAAAAAGAGAGACAGGAACGAATTTCTTCTCGAGTGCCGGAACAGATTTCAGAGATTCTGTACTTCTTCATGCAGAAGCTTTTCTTACTATGAAGACTACTAAAGTAAACTGGGTCAAAAAATAAAACAAGGTGGCTGTAGCGCATTTCTGTAGGAAGGACTACGTAATCTTGAGAAGCTTTCGCTTGAAAAATATATGCAAATGTCTAGGAATCAAATTACATTGTTTGTCTTCGTATGTTTATAAAACTTAGAAGAGAAAGAATTTTTATATATATTTATATTAGAGTATACATTAACCCCGACAATTGTATATAACAATTAATAACGATATATATTATACCATACTTATCACGTTGTGTAGCTTTGATAAAAACGGCACGACAGAAACATGTGAAAATTACCTAATAATACTTAGAAATATGACTATATGAGCATTGACTAAATATTATATATTCATTTTTTAGCGTAGATATTTCTTATGTGAATTATCGATATTGACTTCGTCATGGTTTGTCAGGTTGTCAGGTTCTCTATGGAAAATAGCGATACTTCGAACGAAGCAATTAATGATAACGAAACCGTTCTGCATAACGCTAGTGCAGTATCGTCCGAAAGACAGTTATATAATCGTCACATATATCGTCGATAGTACATATATATTTCATTACGCGGACCGCTGATTCGCGATAGAATTCCGCGTGGATATTGATGAAGGGAGTTTGAGATGCGCGATGCGTTTCGGCGAGAGTAACATTAGAAGATAAGGCGAAATAGCTATTTGTTACGATATATATATATATATATATATATATATATATATATATATATATGAAAAGTATGTAAACATCGACGATTTGTATGCGTAACAAAGCGCTAACAGAACCGTGTAACAGCGGTACCTTGATAGAGAGAATTACGCCCCTCTTCTTCCCCCTCCCCCCCTCCCCTGCACTTTCTCTATTGATGGACTGACGAACTTCAGTATTTCCCGTCAAATAATCGCATGTCTGGTCGATCATTGTTGCGGGCGCATCACATGCGCGCACAGATAGGAAACTGTGGTTGCGTCGAATAGTGATATATACATATGACAAATCGAAGATTGCTCCGTATAATATGCATGGCAATCTGAGATAACGATTCGAACCGTGCTAGCGTTGTATGTATAGCGCGATGTCACATAAAACGAAATGTGTTTATTAATCTTATAAAATATACAGGGTGTTTCAAAAGTGGAGGGCAATCGTACGAGACGTGGCGATACAGCCAGCTTAGCATCTTTTGGTAGAGATCGGAACTTGACAGTTGTACATCCTAAAGTAATGCTAAAGTGGCCCGTAACTTTTATCTGTTATAACTTTTACTTATAAAACTCATAAAGACCATCTCTTTTTTTAATTTTGATTAAAAAATTTCTAAAACTAAAGCAATTTCAAATTTCAAATGACGTAAAAATGGCGATAACTCGAAAACAATGCATTTTCGGATTTGCGTTCATATCGATTCTCTTTCTTGTCTTTGAGTCACTTCCTGAGTGATTAATTACGAAACACCCTGTATATTTTCGGCGCGTCTCACAATATTTCAACTATACTCTCTCATCCAGCCGTCTTAAATCTCACGCATAGTTTGATACAATACTTTTAGCATTATTGTCGAGGGGAAAAGGAAGCGTATAAATATAATATTTAACGCGAACGTCGCACAAAGGATCCCTAGTAACAAGTCAAGATGGAACACGCTTTGACGACATACGTCGTCGCCGAGAAGAGATCATTTTCTCGGATCCGACGAGCGGCGCACAAAGAGCCGTCTGGCATTATGTGGCGCCGCGTAGAAAATATTAAAGATAATACGGAATTGCGCGCGGCGGAGAGAGAAGACGGCTTAAACGCCTCCTCTCCGTATATACGCGAAAAGGCGTACGAGGCAATTCGATGGCCGTATCGCGAGCGAAGCCACTAATACAGGCACCACTACGCAACAGTTGCAACTTGGCAGTATGCATTCTTCTTCCGCCAAAGGCGGCGTACTTCCGGTACTTCCGCGCCGCCGCCGTCTAGAACGTTCCAGCAGTCACTTATCACGGATACTTATGTTGGTACTTAATGTACCGCCGTTCCGCAGAATCACGGCATTCCCGGAGATAACTTTGGCGACGTACGCCGCGGCGTTGTTGTTGCACGAGAAATATTTTTGTTGAAAAAAATTCGCGGTGTGTCTTAATTTAACAAAAAAAGAAAAAAAAGGAAATGAAATGTTTCCACCTCCGTGCCCTACGGGTCATCTCATAACTATAACAGTTAAAACTGTGTATGCAATATTTAGTTCTGTCAGTAGAATCGCCAAGTTGTTTTTAAATGGTCGTCACTTTTCTTACGAAGCGTAGGCGAAATTCAACGACAAAATTATCCAGCGTAACTACTTTGAATTACGCAGACTCTGAATTTACATAAACCGCTAGAAAAATAGTTTGCTCATATGCATTTTAAGTAAAACAGTTATCGCGAATGTTTTACGAAGTATGGCGAAGTGTTTCACTTTACGACTTGCGGCTATTTCAAACTCGCTAAATAATAGCGCAATACCGCGTATAAAAAGTTAATAATAACCGTCGAATGTTGGGAAATTGTTAAACGACGCACGTTGCTTTTGCGTGTGCCAGCTTCGCTGCAATTTAAACTGTGATTCAATTGTAACTTTTTAACTGGTCGCTATTGATAACACAACCTCATACATTGCAGAATAAAATATAATTTGATGAGCTTGTCTCCGTGTACGTGTTAGCAATTGTCTCGCACAATGATATGTCAATGTTACGAATGCTTGAATCCAACTAAAAGAACTTGAATTGAATCGAAATCACATAAATTGCGATCCAATTTGTGTTTTGCATTCTGTCCTATAAGGGAGATAGTTATAATTGAGATGCTGCGAGCTATTACAGATATTATAAATTTAAAAAAAAAATGTATAAAACATGGTATAAGGTCTCTAAATAAAATAATTTGTACGATTAATTAAATTATTTTACCTTTTAATATGCTGTTAATTACGTATTTATGCAATTATTTTAATATATAATTCAATTGTATTATTTTTTATACGTTAATTATGTCAATTACACTCAAATTCACAACGGAGAAATACAAATTAAATTTAATTTAAACCGCATGTACAAATAATTTCATTTCTTTAAAATAATTTAGAAAATAAAAACTGATGTTTTAAAGAACAATATCGAATTACGAGGTATCTCAAGTACGTTGTAAAGGAGAGAAAGATCGAGTTGCGTGTGCACTACGAATTGAATTTGCGGGAATGATGTTAATACGAAATGGAGTAAACGAAAGGATACTCGCGCGGGTGTTGATGGAAGTATTTTTCTCATCCCGACACACACAAAGTGACAAACTTTCGGTACTCCAACCCCGCCAGTGCGCTCTTTAGCATTCCTTCGCATTCTCTCACTTCTCGAGAAAGGTGTCGGCGCCGCGCCTGTTTTTCCTTTTTTTCTCCTTCTTTTTTTTTTTTTTTTTTTTCTTACACGCGGCACTGTTGCTTGCTTTTATGCGGCAGTTGTCGGTCGGCAACTGCCGACAACTCGCTCGCTCGCGGCTACAACTGCGAACGTAACAACTACCGAGAGTAGAGTCGACGAGCTCAATTATTTTCGACATTCCTCACGCCTTGAATCGCGAAACTCGCGAGTTGCCGCGTTACATGTTGCGTCTACGTGCACAGTGTCTACGAGATGAAAAAAAAAAATAAGAAAGGAGATGAGAAATTCGATGCTCTCCGAGAGAGAGAGAGAGAGAGAGAGAGAGAGAGAGAGAGAGAGGGTGGGGGGAGGACGTTGCAACCATGTCTGCTAACAATTCTCTACTCAAACTTCTTTCACCATCTTATCTCTTCCAAAACGTTTAATCGTACATCGCGTGTGTGTGTGTATATTCGTGTATACATTTCGATTAAATATATGTATCCAACCGCAAAATATAGTCGCGAGTACCTAGTTCACAATCCGCGTATCTCGTGCGCTCGACGACGGAACGCGGCGACAATTATTCTCATTACTTTCTTTCGCTCCAGTCGCTTTACTTACGTCGAGGCATGCAAGCCAGCTTCTACATTATGCCGTGCACACGTCTAAGCAGATTGCAGACGAGGCACTATGGAACACGTTGCGCGCGCGCGCGCGCGCGCGCGCGCGCCTCTCAGCAGCGTCGAACGCTACCACCTTGAATGCGGCTCGCGAATTTACCTGAAAACCTATCTCCTGTGCTTTGTGTCTACGTAATATCCACGTTACGGTAACTCGAGCGGGGTAACGACGACTACAAGTGCATTAATCCCGCTAAATAATTCAATACCTCCTCGTTTCCTCGTATCTCCCGATGAGGCGCGCGAGTTTGCCCTGGTGATTGTCGTAAATAATTATTTGCGATTTCACATGATCGATCCGCGTTTCCAAACGCTCGTCCTGATACAAATTAACTGCGGGGTTTTGCCTCACCGTCGCAATATAAATTTATTAAGAAATTTATCTTTTATGGGTCCAACCGGTTGCGAAATAAAAGTTCGAATTATTACGAATCATCGTGGGGAAGGTGATACGTGTTATTATTTAATCTGCGCAAATCGACGTTCGTTTTTCTCCAACAACATACGACATATCACGTTTTAGATGCGAGGCTAGATTTCATATAATTTATCAAAGTCAAGTTTATCCTTCACATCCTCCATTACGTGTAAGAAGAAAATTATGTCAAAATTAGAAAGTTGCAATTGTCGCGCGTAAGTGCTAGCGCACGACGGGATTGATTAATTAATTTGTGAAAATGCAAAGAGGATGCTAATTCTGACGAGAAGGATGAAATGCACTTCTGTAACACTCGCACGCACTTTTCACGCATCCATGCATGCATTACACGCAGTCGTTCACGTTTGCCATAGATTACGTGACAAGTGGAACAGAGAGAAGAGGTCGACGATGAGCTTCGCTACTTTCTGTCAGGCTGCATTCATCACATTGCAATTTACGCTATTATTGCACTGTGCTCGAGCAACGAGAGAGAGAGAGAGAGAGAGAGAGAGAGAGAGAGAGAGAGAGAGAGAGAGAGAGAGCGCTCCTCGCTCTTTCGACTCTATGCCTCATACAAGCGCGGAACTTCAGCAATTAATCTCGATCATTCTTTAGACCGTATAATGATTGCCCGCATCTTAATTAGTCTTTCGCGCAACTTTTAGCAGCCGTAAAGTCGCCTAGCGTTCTTGTTGCGTCAACGGTTAATAACAGCTTGCGGATCGACGTGAGATCGGGATGAGATATAGCGATCAATCAGATTGAGTTATCCGCGTGAAATGTAATGATAATGAAAGCTCGTTCATCATGCATCTGAAAATAGTGCGGACGCGCCGACGGACGGATACGTATATAGCAAATGGAGCAAACAAGAAAGATGCAGACGCAGAAGCGATGGATATCGAAAGTCTCGATCTCGTGATCGAGGAAAGTATTTCTGACGCGGAGATGAGTGGGAGGGGGGGGGGAAGGGAAAGCGATAGTCGACATTATCATTAAATGAGCATCAACGTCAGGCGGACGGGAGACGAGGTGTCCTTGTACCCGCCATATCTGCTTGGTATCTCGAGCGACGGCCGCGACGTCGAGGAAATGGAATATACTTTCGGTGTCGACTCTCGGGCGTGTCACGAAATAAATCAGTATTCGCGTGCTCTGCCCGGAAATAAGAAAAAATGGCCGCCTTATTATCCGCTGCCATCAGACCACGGCCGGACGGGACTACCCTCGGCGGGTAGTCTTTCGCACGAGGACCCTTCTTCGTTGGAGCTTAACGCTGGATGCGGAGGGAGGAAGAGAAAAAGGGACGAAGGTAAAAGAAAGCGGCGTTCTAAAGGAAAGATATATAGACCGTCGTATAGTCCGTTTACCTTAACGCACACTACACAGTCATTCGGGGGACAAATAATCATATAAACTCCGCCGCGATTCTCCGGTTTTACGCCGTGTTAATATAGTTTGTATTTTGTATTGTGCGTGTGCGGCCCATCTAAGAAGAATCCCTCGAAAAGCGGAAACATATGGGCATATATTTTTGGAAGTCGCGAGCAGTATCGGATGAAAATATCGCAATTGGCGAAAATTGAGCGTCACATGTGCGTGACGTTGAGCGCTAATGGATCGAGCGAATAACAAAATTGACGTGAACGTTAAAGCGCATCTGAAAAAACTCTGGGAAAGCTCGATAGAATCCATTAGATAGATATAAATAAACCTGCAATTTTTACGCAGGTGCGCTCTTTCGTAAAATGTCGCTTTTGTTCATGTGTTCTACTTCCTGTTTTAAATATATATATATATATATATATATATATATATATATATTCTATCTTTGAAAAGATATGTGTCGATTTATCATGATACATAAATTGAAATTGCGTATTTATGACATTTATCGTATGATCCGATTCTGCAATCATCATTCTCGTTTTAGAGTCTCCAAATATTCGAGTTATTAAATAGCTTCCCAAACGTGTACCGATTAACATTAAAAAATTGGAAGAAATGTAGAATCAGCTTTAAAAATTTTGCTAGAAAAAAATATCACCATTTTAAAAATATTTATCAGATTCAATTTGAAAATGAACGGACAATTACGATACAAATTAATTTTATATATTCAGTCGTAATAAGATCGCGAATAATGATATTTCAAAAATATTTTGGAAAACTATGGCACAGCCTCGAAATATCACTTTCGGATGAGACGCAGCATGTACGTACCCGCTTGAGAGGCGCCTGAGGTGTCGATATAGACGATCCGCCGGAAGGGGTCATGCCTGAGGACGTTTGACTTTATTGGAGGAAATATGAGCGGGCTCTGGCAGTGCCCCGGGCGGTATTCCCGGTACGCCGGGAATCGGATGTGCGCGGGGGGAGGAGGGGGACCTGCAGCACTTCCAGCCCGAGGGGGATGTACCCGGGGCTTGGGAAGGATTCATTCATATCGCGAAGCCGAGTCTCATTGTCGGAACGGAGCAGCGGACAAAGCGAAAGCAGGGGACTGAAGTGCTGTCAGGACCAGTGCACTCCATTGCACGACACAAATGGCAACCAAAAGTGGGGCGGGAGGGAGACCCGAGGATCGAGACCCGAAAGGTGAGCCCGCACGAAGGAGTGATCTGTCGCCATTGTATCGCGATCGATCTCGCGTCGCATTCATTCGCGGATATCGCAAAAGCGATTCGCATGGCTCGTTTTATAAGCTGACAATGGCAATTGTTCCTTTTAATGTACGTCCACCTTCATCTTGGCGATAAAAATTTTCTTTTTTCGCTCTGTACGTTTCCCTTCTAGCTTTATGTATTGTATCATTACAGTTATTTATATTTGTAGATAAATTATTCACATAGTTTATACGCAACAGATTTTAACAGATTTAGACATTTTTTTATCATTCGAGAGGTTGAGAAATTTAAAATTTATAAAATAATTTAGCAAATTTAGACACAAAATATTTGAATAAGCTGTAAGCGATAGCTTAGATTATATCTTATTGCGACTTCATTGCTCTTTATTTCGTATTTATCTTTAAAAGTGATTTGTCAAAAAAAAAAAAAGATACTTACTTGATGCCGGTTGAAATTGTCGATAGCAGAGAGAAAAATATCAAGTTTCTTCTTGGGATATTATTATACGCTGCCAGCTATGTACACTTCTCGGCTCCGCAGTTTCTTGAGTCCGAATAATTACAAAAATACAAAACTGCTTTTCCAGGTATACGAGCAGGTTCTCGTTGCGTAATAAAACTGTGCGAAGAATTCTTCTTTATGATGTGTTGTAAAAAATACACGCAATACAAGAGTGCAAAGAATATTTCGAGTAAAAAAGCGCTCAGTCCGTAGCTTGCGGAAAAATATTTTATGTATCTTTTATTTCAAAATTTGTATTATGCCTTTGGTGTCTTTCAACGACCCGAGTAATATACGAAATCTGAAAAATGAAATAGTGACATACATATAAAATAAACCAGTTTTGTTTGTATTTAATTTTATTATAATGCAGACAATGCTATACGGAAGAAATAACATATTTCGATATTTCGATACCGGGAGTATTTCGTAACAAATAAAGGCAAGGAAAAGACAATTAAATATTCCTCCCGGGTAAAGCGTTCGTTTCTGGGTAAGTTAAGGGTAACGCCATCGTTATCTTCACTTCAGCCTTTTTTTTTATTGCGAAACGCAAGTAATCTCCGTCAATTGCTGCCGCCCCGGCGGGGAGCAACATTTACAAGGGGAACATTAGCTTTTAATACAATTATGATACATCGATACAACAGAGGACTAATATTTACACATAGTCTCGATTTCATTCGATGAAATTACTCTACATTCTCGCGTCGCAAGACATGACTTAACGGAATTAATTCACCGGTCCGCGCGACCACGCTGCGCGCCGGACCGCTTGCAGAACAGCAGCAGGCGAGAATTGATACCGCAGTAATTTGTACTAATTAACCCATCCGCGAATTTATGCCTCTCGTACTGAGTTATTATTATTACAATGCGCACATATTATTCGACGTCACGCTACGCGGAGTACGCCTATTAATCATCGACGCGCGCCATGGCAGCGCGGCGGCAAATGTAATGCCAGATGTGATAATATTTAATGCTTTTGGCGCCGACTTCGCCGGACTTGTCGACGACTTGCCGTTGCCCTTCGCGGCGAGGGAGGCGGTGGGGGGCGGGGCGGGGCGGGGCGGAGGGGCCGCCCGTTTAAACAAACGGATCGGCCGTTTGCCGGGGCGTTAATGATATTAATGCTTTCACGCAACTTTGTACAAATGGATATACATTATACACAGAACGGCTGATAGAATTTTAGATTAAGCGTCGCAATCTACCAGTCGGTCCGTCCGCCCCGCCGCTTAAACGGAAACAATCACAAGACGCGGACGGTGACGACGGCAAAGCGAATCACGCAAGTGTGCCAGGATGAGAAAAAGAAGTACTCTTACCTTTTGTGATTAAAATATATATAAATAACTTTATTGTTTATGTATTTATATATATATATATATATATTTATATAATAAAATGCCCTATCTATTTTACAAATATACAAAACTCTCTCGCTATGTACATCAATCTCCGCTTTCGACTAAACAAGAGAATTACCGAAGAATTTTAATAAATCGATTAAATCGTCGATTAAACTATCATCGAGTAGAAAGAGGAAAAAACGTTACTTCGTTGCAATACGAGTTACAGGTAGTATGCTCCAATTCTTTTTTTTTTTTCTCTCGCGCTAATTACATTTGCTCACTACGAAGCTATCACGATTTTCAAAAATATGAATAACCGCTTATTTATTCGGACACCGTGTTACGGGTTACATTGCAATAGTAAGAAATGCTTCTGATAATAAGTAGAGAGAAAAGTCGGCAGTCAGGAGTCCTGTAACAGAAAAAGAAAGGATGCGGGTTACGCGAAACAGTTCCCATTAATTGTTTCCATTAGACAAGATGCACTTTAACAAATGAATAATCGAAACCGCTTTGTGCCGTGTGCAATATGTGATGCAATTATTGATCACGCAGAAAGAATTATTCATTAACAATAATATATTACGTTAATAAATCCATGACAATAATAGAGCGGTTTATTATTGTAATGAGTTTCAATAAGCGAACGATCAATCATTATCTATAATCGCTGGAAATGTGTACTATATTATTTCATTTGCGCAGATGGAGTACGATTACAGTGCCAAAGCTGATTATTACTGTGATCATGTATATTTCGAGAAATATCCGCAATTTTCTGATATTTACATCGTAAATTAAATAACGACTTACCTTCCTCACTGCTGTTTCCGATTATTCCTTGCGTAATGCGATTCAATAATGCTTTTGGAAACAGTTCACATCTGAAACAAAAAATATTAGATTAAATTAATCAGCGTCCAATAACAACTGTCACATAAAAATAAATGACGACGATTAGAAGTTAAATATAAAAAACATATCGATATCTCTTTTTTTGCGGCAGCGTGATAAAAGAGAATATACGGTATATGAAGATAAAATCCAGCGTATGATAAAAATAAGTGAAAAATTAGTCAATTAGCGTACTGCATTTCGCGTAAAATGTTCTATTCTTGGGCGACTCTTTTGAATAGAGGGTCAAACTTTTTTCCGCTGCCGGGTAGTTTTAACAAGTTATATTTTTTAATTTTTCCCCACGACGCTACGGCGAGGGCGACTCAACGCTGAAAGTTTCCCTGTGGTTTTAGAAATGCATTTAAACTTCCGCTTGGTTGTGCTCCGTGTCAAAATGCATTTCCTTTTTGCACCGCCGACACGTCGCGTCGCATCAGGGAGATTCTTTCGCGTGACGTGGAGTGCGGCGAGTACGCACGAAAAACCGATGCCACACATTTGTGCAGTGTCACGGCCGCACTAGCGCTAGACATCGCGGCGGAAATGTCCGCCGTTTTGAAATTCTGCTGGCTCGAACTGTGTTACGCTTCGGTGAACGTGTCGAGCGGCAGAGCGGCATGACGTGTAGTTGTGCTTAGGTGGACAAAATTTCGATTTTCGAAAAATCGCGAAAAGATGCCTCTCCAAAGATACTTCTACACTCTTGGACAGAAATCATCATCGCGATATCGTCGGAAATTTCTAAATTATCAATTCTTATCTAAACATAATTTTAATAGTAATATGAGAAAGAAAGAAAAATATAGAATGTTAAATATTAATTGTAGTTTTGATAAAGAGCATGGTTTTATTATGATAGTTTATCATTTCCTAGTGAACTAGATAAGATTTTTGCACAAAATTATTGTACCATATTTTTTACAGTGTATTTCAGCGTATATTAAGTTTTATTTCCAAAAAATGCAACATTAAAATTATATAAATGTAATAGAAAGATACAAAAAGTCTCATAAAAATCCTTTCCTCTTTGCTTAAAAAAAATTATTACATCTTTTAATAATATATATATAAAACTGATAAAATATATTACAAAATTGTAAAATAATTAAAAAAGATGATATACAGAAAACAAAATAATATCGCTTCCAGATAAATCTTACGTAAGACGCTAAAGATTAAATCGATACAGCCTCGTATATATAGCACGTCTAGATAATACCGTGCGACACGAGAGAGGAAGGGCTGTTACAGAGGCGCGATATTCGTTTCTGCCTGGCGGCGTGGCCCCGGGGGGGATCGAATGAAATAAGAGAAATTTGCTTACATCCGCGCGCGAGTTTAATTAAACGTTCAAGAAGCAACAAATAATCGGTCGCGCCGCGCTCTGTCTTTCGTCTAGCGGCGGGACCGCGGCAGTTTACGCGCGTGCCAGCGACCGCGCGATCGCTTCTATCGCGCGCGATCGCGCCAACAGGCGCCGGATCGATGAAATTCCGTTCAGGAGAATTCTGAAAGCTTTGCGGCGCGACGCCGCGCCGGGCCGCGCCGCGCAAATGTAATTACGACGCCGTGCCCGCAGGGGCAGCGAAGAGAGCGGCACTGCCACAGGAAGCGGTGCGTAAACAGCGAAGTTATTGATTGCGAAAAATCACTCTTGACCGAGTGCAGCTCGGCAACAGTAGTAAACGGCGGCAGGACACGGCCGGGAACACCAAGGTCCGGATTGGATCCCCACGCCCTCCGTCGGTGGTAGTTTCGAGTGACTGAAGCGACCCGATGTCGATCGTTCGTCGATCGTTAATCCTCCCTCCCGCGCTGTCGTCGATCCGCCCGCGGTACGCGAGCCGTGAGGATTTCATAGCGTTTACAATTTCCGTAATGACGCGTCAACTCGTCAGTGCGTGCCCCGGCACAATGCGGCCGCGATTGGCGCTCCGGATTACGCCGATTGAAAGTAATAACGCGATCCCGCGATCACAATCGGAGACCGACGCGACGATTATTTAACGCGTCGGGACGCAGACACTCCGGACGCCGTTAGGGGCGTGATTGAAACGCTCTTTCATTTGTCGTTTTCTGAAAACGACATAAACGGTTTTTTCTTTGCCATGAAACAATGAGGAATGTTTTGATAAGAGAGATGGGAATTTCCAAAGCGATCAATAAAAATACACTCAACGCGTACTAAAGGAGTCTTGTCTCTTCACTAAAATCTTTTATATATTGTGTGTGTGTGTGTGTGTGTGTGTGTGTGTGTGTGTGTGTGTGTGTGTGTGTGTGTGTGTGTGTGTGTGTATGTATATTATTCTTAAAGCAACGATATCTCAAGATACAAAGGATGTTAAACCGAGAAATACATTCAAAACAGTAAACAAATTTATAAATTTTATAAAATTCAAATAACAATGAAAAACAAACATGACGCTTCTTGCACTTTCTTGAAACATTATTCATTGCAGTTATTTGGAATTTTCGCAAACCGGCACCAGTAGTTGTCAAGTGCCATTTTATTCTAGTTTTACTCTGGCAACGTGCATGTTTGTTTCGATTTGTTTTCTTTTTTTTTCTTCTAGCAAATCACTTACGCATCGTTGCAATCTCGTTTTCTTCTTGCCAAGCCAGCGTCAAGTAGCAATAAACGAACCGTATATTCGGGATACCGCTACAGCATTATATTCGTGGATAGTTGACCAAAATGGAAATAGCGGAGCCGCGAGGCGGCAAAGTAACACAATCCTCGCGAAATTCGATTTGGCCGGGTAATGAAAGCGTCGCGATGTGCCGTGCTCGGCGCATAAGCTTCGGCGTATCTGTCGATTTTCCGTTCCCGCAAATGTATCGAAAATTAACGGCGACTTCGAAGAGCGGTTCTCTTTAAAACTTAAATTTACCAGCAGCTAATGATAAGGATTTCCATACATTTCTTCTGTTATTGTAAAATAACAACATCCATTTCCGCAAAGATGTATCGAGAGCGAAGATTTTTCTATCGAATTTTCCTTTCGTTGAGGGATTTCCTGGATTGAGGGAAAGATTGAAGGATAATTCAACTTTCTATAAAATCTCCAAGCACGCTCTACGAGTTGCTCGCGTTCCGCAAGTGATCCGAGTTCTGTCGATGGCACACATCTGTCTCACGGAGTCAATCACGCGATCATCAGTGAACTTTCTCAATTTTCGCATTTCAGCCTTTCAAATCTCACGTGAATTTCAGCCAATCAAACATCATTGCTCGGCACTAAAAAAAAAGTTACGTCACCGTTTTGGCGAGAAAATTTTTATTTTACCTTCCTTTTCCCTCAAGACAGGATTACGTGATCGTCACCAATGATTCGACTGAAAAGGTACTGAACGATGGGCTTGCGAACAATTCAACTGCAAACTACGAATTAATTAAAACATTTTTCGCTGAGGCAAAATTAAAAGTCACAGTTTCGCTCATTTTTTTCTTCCGTTTGCAACCATAATAAACAACTCTCGATAAGGGCTATTTATATATCGTAAACACGTGTCATATCATACTTTCTTGCATAATTATAATGATGATAATAATAGGATGCGCTTAGATATTTTTTCCTTGACTATAATAAGAATATTGATCTCAAGTGATTGAAAATAAAAGATTTTCCACAAAATTTTCTAGACGCAATTCTAAATAACAATCTTTTTTTCCATTTAAGCTCAAATAAATTTTCTTTCGATACAATTTTAATTCGGAATTTTAATTACGAAAAACCGTTTAATGTTGGATATTAAAAAACTGGTGATATTTTGCAATCTTTCCTAAAGAAAAATTGCTCGAGAATTCGCGAAAGAACTCGGTATTAAAGTTAAAATTGCAATTTCCAGGATATAAATCCCGCTCTGCGGACGCCGCTCGTGAAGTCTTTATCGCAGATCGAGCTTAATGTGACTCCGCGAAGAACCGAATGTCTCGCCATCTTTCTGATCCTCGACGCAAATTCGCCCAGCGATTGTTATCATTTAACACTTTGGAGATCCGTGGTTCCGCTCTCGAAAAGTACCTTACTCCTCGAGGCGGCGCGACGGCGCTATCAAAGCTATTCGAACGAGGCGGCACAAGATTTTCGGAGGCGAAACCGCCGAGCGAAACCACCATCCGGCAGATTAAATATTCTATATATTTCACGAACACAACAAGTTTCCCTTCTCAAATAACGCGCCTCGGTATACACGACGGCGGGTTGGAAGATTCTCCCCTTTCCGCCCAGACAAATCACTGGGCGCGTTTAAGTCCCGCCGAGAAGCCGCGGAGGCACTTCCTGGGAATTTGCGGGCGGAAAGAAGTAATATCATTCAAAAGCGGCGGAAGTTATTCCTTGATGCGAAAGTTTCTCCATTTTACATCGGCCGGAATAGTTTCGAGGGAAAATGTTAGTTGCGGACAAAACTCCATCCCGACGATAACTTTTCCAATTATTATCAGATGGCAAATGGACACCCCTTTGTGTTTTCTCCGGTCGGCGCGGCGCGCGCTGCGAGAGAGAACTCTGGATAACTTAAATTGTAGCGTACGCGGACAGAAGATCTCGTCCGGCAATAAACTCCGGCGCGCGCGGTCGCGATGAGATGTCTATTTCCGAGAAACGCGATTGTCATCCGCCGAACAGATTGTATTTAATGTTATTTGGAATCCATTCCCGATCCGCACCTGAGCGAGTACACCTCTCTAATTTCTCGATCTTTCTTATTTTATAACGTTTATAACGTAATTTGTTTACAATTTGTAGAAATAATTAATTAATCTGTTATATATTATCAGAGTATTAAATAATTTTATTAATGTTATTATCACATTATATTATCATATATTATCAGATTGGAAATTAAAAATGGTTCATTGTATCGAGTTTTCTTTAACAAGGATAATAAATATTATTATCTTTATCCGAATTTTCCATCTTTGGTTGCACTGTCTCAGCACTTGCTCTATGTTCTTTTTTTGAGAAAAAAAAGCGTCGATGATTTAACGCACGTTCCGCTCTTGCAATCTCTAAATCTGCTCACTTTACGCCATCGTCGGTTGTTTCGGGAGTCAATGGGGCTATAATGCGAAAGGCTGCAGAACAGGCCTTCCCTCGGTAAGGAATCTCCGAGCGTGAACCAATGGAGGCGTGAATAATCCGCAAAACAAAGCGTTCAAAGAGCGGAAAATGAAATTATATCCTTGCGCGCGACCGGTGATACGACGACGTGTTCGCTTCGTCGAAGGCGAGCACGGTGAGAGAAGAGGTCGGCGGATTTCCTGTAAGCGTTACGAGTCAATTTGCAGCTCGAGGTTTTACTCGCTTCCGAGAGACGCCTCTTCCTCCTCCTTCTCGGTATGGCCTCCATCTGCTTCGCGCGCGAGTTCGACACGAATGATTGTTTTTAAGCAGAAAAATCGGAAAATGAAAAGAGAGAACGAAAGAGAGAGAGAGAGAGAGAGAGAGAGAGAGAACGCGAGCGTCGACCGTATGGGCGATTCGAGGCGACGTGAAACTTTCTGGCGACAATGGCGATTCGAGTTTCCGTCGAGAAGTAATGAAATGGACCATGGGCGCGAGCACGGGGACGTGGTCTTGAGACGGAATTCCTTCGGGTGAATGGAAAGCCTCCCGTGTGTTTACAAACAAGTGAAACTGGTTCCGAAGGGAGCGCTTATGCGAGTGGACACGCCCTATCCTACGGGCTGAGCGACCGTGCGAAAGAGCCCTACGTCCGATGGGAGGAACAAAGCGGCGCTATCCTTTGTTTCAATCATTCAGCCCAGGGGAGGATATAACGCGAGTGTGTTAATTAAGACCGACCGACCGGCCGACCTGGTGGAATAGGCGTATACGCGCCGTCCGAAGAAGTATCGGACGAAAATCTGGACTTTTCGCCGACGTTCGCGCGGCGCGCTCGTTCGCTCGCTTGCCATAAATCCCCCCCCCCCCCCCCGTATTCTTATCCGCCGTGTCCATCGGTGCTAAAAGAACTCTCGAATCAGATTTCTCAGGGCGATCTTTCGGCGAGTTACATTCGCGACCTCAGAAATCTCTCGAGTAATCATTCTGATTTTATTAGACTGACCGACATAGCGATCTCGTAAATTGTAAATTTTATCATGCCCAATTGCAAAATAAGCTTTTCCCTTATTATATTTTTATTATAGTGATGCGAATTTTCTAGATTTCCGCCGAGATAATTCAAGACATTGGATTTAGACGTGAAGCGCATTTTAAATTGAATTCTAAATTTTAATTAAATCCATTTCAATTTATTTGCCGAATATAAAATTTCTATCAGATTAATTTTCAATTAATTTTTCGACCAAGCAGTTTTATCATTAAAATTAAGCATCTTGAAACGTATATACTTTACACCTAGGTATATTTCCGTCGGATTTTCTTTTCTTCAATTTTGAAGTGACAACAAATAGAAGATGATTGCGCCAAACTGAAAGTGATAATCCGTATCTTGTATCCGTCCCATCTCTCTCCCATTGACACTTCATATAATAGTATAGAATTAATGTATAATTTTGAATTCAGAATCCCTGTAATAATAACGCTGTGACCCCGTTTCTAGTAATGCGATCAGCCACACACGATGACGGCGCCCGTGAAATCGTAGCGTAAATTAAAATGCGCGACATCTCGTTCGAATATCTAGAGGCAACACACATTGTGCCGCTGCTGTGATTATACCCGAATTGCGATTCGACGATTGAACTCGTCGGCGCCAGCAACCACCAGATCGGTGCCGTTATTATCCGAGCGGATTATTCTACAAAATTCACGCGCGGCGCGTTATTATCATGCCCACGCGGCTGTTATTATACCGACGCGACGCGACGTAATACTGTTCGTGTATTTCGCCCGTGTATGCCGCTTCCATAACCGTGCAGGATCGCGGCCCGGTCGAATTAATAATAACGGACTCTCAATAGTCGCTCTCCTCGTATTATTCCGGTTCTTTCGCGAGCGCCGGGCGCTCGGGGGTCGGCCGAGTGCGTATTTTCGGGACGAAACTTCGGGTCGAATATTCAGAGCGGCTCTGAAATTCCGCCCCCGGTAGGATTTCAGGGAGCGATCCGGGAGAAACTTTCTTCAGTCGAGAGGGCCGCGGCCCGCCCTCACTCCCTCGTATACTTCCTCCTCCTCTCTTTCTTTCTCTCTCTCTCTCTCTCTCTCTCTCTCTCTCTTCCTTCTCTCTCATCCGTGCTTGCTTCATTAAAATTGAAGGTTCCTCCCTGTTCCCACCCCAAGTCTATGGGAAACTCGCTCGCTCGGAGTCGGCTTTCTCGGCTTTCTCTTGCGCTATGATGCGATGGCAACAAGCGCGACACGATATGCCGCACGGTTACTTCATCTCTCTGTATTTAAAACCAAGCCGACTTCCCTCTTACGGGCTTCGGCTTTGGCCTCGGCAGCGCGAAATTGTGCGGGAATGTGAAGAGGAGGAAACTTGCATCTCAACTTTCAGCGTCGCGTGAAAGTTTCTTTGTCGCGCGACGAAAAGCCTTTGGAAAGTCGCACGTTTCCTGACGTCATCTATTTATTCTCAATCATAATCACTATATATGCGTTTTAAAAATGATTGATCGTGACAAAAACTTTGTTTATCACTATATCACTTTACATTTTCAAGGATATCTTATCATATATTTATAATATATTCGAAATTATAGTCATTTTTTTCTATATCAACCAGAAATTATTTTTCTTTAATGAAAATTTCATCGTGAATATAATTATTTTTTTCCTCCCTCTTTCTATTTACTTTTCAACTTTCAATAATACCTTTTTAATTTACGAATTAAAAATTCTGTCGACGTAAAGATATTAAAATTTAAAGATAACTTTTTTGCTATTTAATCGCCAAGTTCAACTTATTTTAAATTTTCAAATATTTATGATAAGAAATCATGCTTCGACATTGAAACGTCACTCACGTGTTCCTAATTTATTTTATATTGTTTTAAAGGAAAATATGATGACAGATCTGGGATGTATCATATATATAAATTTTTCATGTTTTTTCGAAAACTACCAAATTACATTCGAATTACATTGGAGTACAAATTATTTTTTTAACTCTTTTAATATTGCCGAAAACTTGTACCAAATGGATTGCCTTAGATCTTGATGCGTGGCTTTAGATCACGAATACACTATGAAGTTGTATGAAGGGTAATTGTAGACTAGTCAACCAAACGGGGCGGAATAAAGAAATGTTAAAGAGCACTTATTCGGAAACGGTGCTCCAGGTAAGCCTCTCGCGTCATTAAATCGGATCGAAATGGGCTCGCTTTCATCGCAAGGGGAAACGTTGTTTATTTAGCGAATCGATCCAATCCGACATCCGGCGTCAGTCCATCCAGTGGATATCTCGATCGACAGAGAACAGTGTGATCCCCTATCTAACGCGATACGTAAACACAATTTTCCACGGGAAACAAACGTGGAGCGTCAGGAGACGGATTTCATCGTGCGCGAGGGTACGATCAACTTTCAATAAATGACGCTGCGCGAAAAACACACGCTCGATGCACGAAGACTCGCGTCGTGTAATAAACGCGACTCGCCGCGCGAAGCCTCTCCTCTTCCGCGTACGCGCGCGCGCGCGCGCGCGCGCGCGCGAGAGAGAGAGAGAGAGAGAGAGAGAGACGAAAGAGCCGCTTTAAATTAGTCGTAACCTGCGCGCGAACCGGTTCGATCTCCTTCCCCTTTCTCTCTACTTCCCCTTTTCCACCATCATTACTATCGCCGTTCGAGCGTCAGATTGCTTAATCGCAAAATTGGCCTGGCTAACGCGCGGTCGGCAAGCGGACAAAGCGAGCTGGATCGAGGGAGGGTGGGAAAAACGGAAGAAAATAGCGGAATGGAAATCGCCGGAGATTCGCGCCGCAACGGCAGGTTTCGTTTCGCCGACGACAAAAAGATCGTCGACTGGACGTTGCCAATCGAAAAGAACGAAATTGACGATTTCGCCGTCCACGATTAACGGAAGCAATGGAAAAGGCAAGCCAAGGAAGAGGAACGGGAACAGATGGAAACGAAATCGTAGGTAGTCAATTTGCAAATAATATCGTATCTATTAATTAATGTAATAACATTGACTCTCATTTGATTAGTCATAATTGACTAATAAATTATTACGTGTAGATTTTATTTATTTTCAAGATGTTTGCTTCGTATTTGACATGATTATGCTTAAAAACTAAATTTTTCTTATCTATATTTGTTATACAATCAAATTTGTTTTTTAATCAAGTAGCAAATTGATTTACTTGGAATAAAAATGAACTGATAAACGAGATGTAAATATTTATCGTACTAAAATAATCGACGGCGACCAGTTAATCCAAAAATAATTGTACCGGATTAATTCTTAATTGATAAAATATATTCCACATAATCGAAATCGTGATTGTTTTGCGGCAATCTTAAATAAGGAAACGAAGAGATAGAAGAGATAGAAGAGTTCAAAACGAACGAACGTAGGGTTGCCATCCGTCCTCTTTTCCCCGGACAATGTCCTCTCTTTTTAGGGCGTCCGGACGTCCGAGGGGGATTTTTTGAAAGCGTTCGGGGTTTCAAGAAATCTTCTAAATATTTTGTTTTGATTCCCCTCGCATTATTCTGCATTACCAAATAGCATAGGTATCACATAAAAGAGTTAAAATTTTTTAATTTTAATACCTAATAAAACTTAAACTAAACCTATAATAAAACATTTTATTTTAAATCAAAATAGTTTGTATTTATTTATCCAGTTCAAATTTCTCTTTGCTTTGAATGCTAATGAACAATTAGATATGAAATAATGATTCATTCACTGTTTTAATCAAATTTATTAATTTAAGCGCATTTAAACGCATCTAATCAATTTTATTAATTTAAGCGCATTTAAGCGCATCTAATCAATTTTATTAATTTAAGCGCATATTTTTATATATGTCCGGGGTTGCAACCGAAATGTCCGAGCTTGTTGAAATGTTTTGGCTTGTAAGTTCTAGTTTTAAAAATTTTAATATGGCAATCCTAAACGAACGGAAAGAGACGTACTCATATAACGCATCATTGGACTTTAGAATTGGTTCGCATAATAGGATTCTCTCAAAGGTAACAACGTTACGTGATGATGCCAATTTTGATTCTGGTCGTTTCGAGCCGCTATTTCCGATGCGATTCCCGCTATATCGCTGGACAAAACGTAAAAGACTGTGTAGCGCGAATGAGATCGGATGTGTTCGGATTTGTCGTTCGATCGTCGGTGCATTCGGATTCGATGATTTTCCATCGGAATAGAGATCATTATTTCAGATATGGGCGGTACGCGCGCTTGAACGGCTTTATCCGCGCCGGAGAATATCCCGAGATGTCGAGATAGCGTCTTGGAAGAGAGAGGGAGAAGGAGAGAGAGAGAGAGAGAGAGAGAGAGAGAGAGAGAGAAAATGTTGAGGAATAATTTATAGTAGCGCGATGTTCCAATTTAGATAAATGCACTCTAATGATAAATTATCTCTCATTTGCAATAGTGAACGACTAGAAAATGATGCGGATGTAAAGTTTCAAAAGGGATTAATGATCGAATTTTTACTCAGAACGAAACGAGTCCGATCGCGGACTGGTCGTTTCGTCGAAGACGTCGCATTTATTTCTCGCGAGAAGACACATGGGATTCCGTGTTCCATTCGAGTTACACGTATGTCGATAAAGACAATTCTAAATTAACAGAGATCCATATGTACATACGTGTTTAAAAAAAGAAGAGCGATAAAACAAATGTTTTAAATACGTATAAACATTCCGATTAACACGACTCGAAAAAAAATGCAGTTTTCCATTTTGCGCAGTGTTGTATTAAATCGGCATGCTGTTTTCTGAATTGGGAGAGATTTGGGGAACGTAATTCGAAACGAAAATAAATACAGAAATCGACGACGAGGGAAGAGACGAGGGAATATCGTTGCCTGAAATACGTTCTAATTTCGGTTACAGTCCAGATCGAGCGCGGGTTTCGAGACTTTCGGTAAAACGTGTACCCGATACGCATTCTGTACGCTTCCATTTGTCATTTAAGCGGATACGGATACAAGTTGAGCCGTCCGATCGAGCACAATAGTGCATCTTTCTCGTGTAAACGAGCAGGTTCGCGTTCACATGCGCGCATGTATTTTTCGCTCGCCCACGGATACATTCCCTACCGCAAGTTTTCAGCGATGAATGCATTACGTGATGCGCAATACGAACGCAATACGAGCGTCCGCGTATCGAAAATGCAATAAATAAACGAATGTACCAATTGCGCAATGGCAAAAATCAAGTCTGATAATTAAACCCAATTAGAGCCGACCCACGGTTTTTAAATAATGTTTCGTGCCCGTATAAATCTTGTAGAATTCAGAGAGATAATTAAAGAGATATATGTACGTTTTACTTTCGTTACGACTCCTCTCGTCAAATCTTTTTGATCCAAGCTTTCTAAAAAGGTAATTAACTGACGTTTCCTTTAGCGATCGAGACCGAAGCTTATAGAGTTTGATTGCCGAGCTCAATCTGCCGGCACGATCACCCTCCACTCGATGATATTAACTTGTACGTACGACTACTTGTACACACATCGCCTGCCTTCATACAGCAAAACAAACGTAATCCTATCCATATTCAAAGTATCGCTTACAGTGGGACCCCCTGACCGCAGTGTTATTAATACTTGTACCGTTGAATAGATAAAGTCCATTAAGAGCGATACGATAGCAGTTTGTGAACCGAACGCGACGTCCATTAACAAAAGTGCCTTTACAAAGGTACATGTTTTAAAGACACTGGCTACCCCAGAGCGCTTCGCCGGCAAAAGACGGCTGTCGAAGTCACAAAGCTTTCGGTCGAGGAGAAAACGAGAGGGGGAACGAAATATTTTAGAGAAAGAATGTGAAAAGCGTACGAGCGTTAAAACTCTCGTACAAATGATTTTTAAATGCGTTACGGGTCCCGGATGAATAGACGGAACGAAAGCGGGGAGGGGGAGAAACGCGTTTATGTAGATTTCGGCTCCTCGGTGACGGTGAGATGCTCTTTGATGTCGATGACGCATAGAACCGACGACCCTGCGCCAATTGTCCTCGCCGGCGCGTTTCGATTCGATGTTTCGATCCAGGTGCGTTTCGGACGTTTATACTCGCGCGAGTACAGGCACAGAGGCGCTTTTCATGCTCAGCATGAACAATTAGGATTGTCGTCTAATCAGACATCGTTTGGATTAAAGTTGTAGTACCGAGAAAGAAAACAATACGGATATTCATTATCGTTAATTGCTCTCGCTAAAAGGGCAATCAATAATGCATTTACATTAAACAGATAAATAAAATACAAACATGACAGATTATCATTTAACAATAAAGCATAAAAATTTAATGTCATAAGCTGTCAGATGTATAAAATGATTAAGTGTTATATATAAACCGCTATAGCGATAATTAATACATTTGCAAATTATTCGTATGTATGTATATATATATATATATATATATATATATATATATATATGTCATTGAAAAATTTGCTCAAGTTTTTTGCTAACCTAGAAAAACTGAAGAATAGCTTTTTTGCGTTTGCATGATATAAGCACACGTGCAGATATCGGAAAGAATAGAAATATTACAGACTCGAATAGCAAACTCTCCGTGTTGAAAGGAAGCAATTAGCAGAGTTCAATACTTTTCCCGGTATATCTTTAGTTTCGATTAGCGATTTCTCTTCCAGCCGAGCAACTCGACACGCCCGTTCTCGCCGTTTCTTTTTTTTCTCTCGCATTCCGAAGGCGAATTTCCGCTAATGAAGGTAGCAACGAGATGCGTACGCGGATCGGCCGCGCAGTTAGAACCGCGTGTTTCGATTTCCGTTCCTTCCTCGCGATAGGCTCGATCATTAAAGTCTCTCGCACATTCCACGAAGAGCTTTGCGCTAATGAGCGACGTGGCACTCCTCGCTCGGACGATCGCTCTCTCGCGCTACGACACGACGAATTGCATTTCGATTTTCATTTATTTCTCACAACGAGCTGTCAAATATACGACGCACACTGTGCGTTCGCCCATTTTCTACGCGTCGCGAGATGAAGTGCTCGATAGTACGTACACTCGTGACCGACATGTTCTTCGTTCGAGTTCTATTAATCATCCGTTAATGAGTTATACATTATTTATTAACCGTACTTTAGCGCGACGGATGTGATAAAGCCCAAACGAATAGGATAATAGGTACAATGATTGATCAGCATATAGTAATTGACTGCAGCGCATGGCGCGCCGCAATATATCAAAAACCGACATATCAATTATAATTGTTTTTAAGACAAATCTCAAAATGTGCTCTTGCGTTGATTAACTTTATAATTAACGCGTGTTTTTGCCGTGTTTTGCTTTTTACCTGTTGTTTATTACGCACGTAGAGCAGGCGCAAAAAAAGGAGGAACAAGAATAATGCTGGATGTTATATTTATGCATGAGCGGTTAAAAATAATATTGAGGTATATCCTTTTGTGCTGTATATAAAATAAGCGGCGTTTAATCAAGCAGGTAAGGAATGATAAATAATTTTGTTTACAAAAAATGTAATTTTATAGCCGTTGACCAAGTAACAATAAAAGGTAAGAGAGTTAACCGTTCCGTTTCACGAGAAACTTGGCCAACTTTGAAAATCTCACAAAACTTCGTGAATTCACTAGAATAGCATAATGAATGCATTGCAATTGTTCACCGATGCATAAAAATAATTTCAAGTTAATATAATTATTATGGTTGAAGTTCACGAAAACAGCTTGATTAGCAGAATAATAAGAATAATTCAATTCGGATAAGCGAAAGAGTTCATTAATTCAATTTTTCTTTCGGTTACGTAAAAAGGAATACTAATGTAACATCGCATAATTAAAGCTTTAATAATAAAATAATTATTTCTGAGAAAACACATGGTCACAGTTTCTACGCAAGCCTTTGCAGAGACGATCAGTACGGTGTTAACACGCGCGAGATAGCGTGAAATTAAAAAACACAACGGATTTCGTGGAGTGACGAGATGCGTCGTTGGAAGAGTTAAATATCGCGTTTTGCGCGACGCAAGTTCCCTACGCATTACGGGCTATCGATCTACGCCGATTTTTACGGAAATCAAATGGCGGCCGGAAGCGATCTTCGACCGGGGGAATACGCGACGTGTAAAAGCCGTATCGACGTCGCGCGAACGAACGCGCGGATTTGTCGTTTGATCAACTTCGCGGCTGCGAAGTTGATCGGGCCCGATCCCGCGCAGCCACTGACCGGAAAGTGGGATGATACCGATATCGCGTATAATATGGCGATGGTAGCAATATAAAGTTGACATTTTCGCATGCAGTCCTATGGAAATGGCGGGATAAAGTTGATTCTTTCGCAAACAGCGTAGCGCGCGGGGTCGGCGGGAACGGGGAGGGACGGGGGGCGGGAGGGGGGGGGGATATAAAGTTCGCGTTCGTTCGCACGAAGTTGTGTACGAGCGAGAATTGAAAAACATTTTCGTCGGACATGCCGGGGAGAGCGCAACGGCCGGAAAGTAATAATAAGCGCGTTCTCTTTGCGTCACGTAACCCTTTCCGTTTCCGACACGTGCGACATGCGACGTAACGTCAAAAATTTCGAAAAAACGAAAACGAAAAGAATTAAAAGCGTATGAACGACATTTGTGCCTTTTTACTCGACCATGTTATCTTCGCAGCAAATTAATAAATAAAAGACCTTATGATTACACATGCTTTTTGTGCTGAAAATATGAGCTATATTTATCGACAATTTTAAGTTTTTAACTTTTTATTCCAACCGCGAAGCGAAACGATAAATATTTCATTAAGGTAAAATAATTTACGGAAAATTTTAAAGAGAATAAAATAATTTAAGGAAATTTTCAACGTTCGCTTCATTATTCGGAGTATATATTTTCGGCATCGGTGGATTCTGACCAGATATACTAATAATAACCGTCATAAGGTATACGATTATAAACTATTTACTACGTAACTGCAAACTGTAATATACACGATGCCGCGCAAAATTGGATATACATTCCTGCGGCAATGTACACATGTACTGCGACTGGAAATTAAATTTCGGATAAACACGATGATACGCGAGAACGTACGAAACCCGTGTTTCGTTGCTCCGATCCTGCGGCCACGCTCGGTGATCCTGATACGGATTAAGCTATCTCGGCTGACACGATGTAAGAGTCATTTCGTGCAAACGAGCCCGGGATTTGTCGTGGGGCCAGTGACGTAACTCCGCGCCTGTATATACGGCGTCGTCGCCGGAAGCGGGATGGATGGCGCAGCTCTTTCACATTTTTCCTGCTCCTATTCTCTGCGACTACGAAAAAAGAAAAAAGAAAAAAAAAAGGAAGAGAATAGAGGCGGAGAGTAACGAGCACGATCCCTCCGCGAAACACTGCGAAATTATGTATTAGGTCGAAAGAACGTAATCTACGGCATTTTGCTCCTTTCTCTCCGCCGGCTATATTTCTCCTTTGTGTTTTTAACTTTTGCGCTCGCATACACACGGGGTCGTGAAGCGCGCCGTGCCGATCTCTAATTCTTTCGTACGTAACTGTTTGATAATTTATCCCGCTTTTTTTCCTCGCGCATGCTCTCTTCATTCATGGATTACACGGGCCGGTCTGCTTTACACTGAATTCTACGACTCCGGAGAAAACGTTACGCGCTGAAGGATCTACATATACGCCATTCTCGGTCTGCTATATTTCGAAAACAACGCGTTACAAAGGCATTTAACATTTTACACCATTTTATGCGTTTACTTTTTACGAGGTTACAATAAAAGTTTTCTTTCCGGAATAATGCTAACAAAAGCATTGTAAATACGACATAACAATATTCACATTTTATACAGAAATATTACGAGAGTATTTTTACAGTCGAGCTCTCCCAAGTTTGACTTCTTTATTCCTGAACGTTCCTTATTTTCTATTAATTGAATTTTCGAATTTTTTTTATTAAAAACCTGATAAACATTTTTCATCAACAATATTTTTACAAATTTTTACATATCTTATATATTATTCTTGTGTTTTATAAAGAATTATTAAAAAATTATTCAAAATAATTTGTCTATACGTGATAATAAAAAAGAGATGTTCATTTAGTACAAAACTTATTTACAAAAGTATATCTATTTTGCTTTTATACCATTAATGTATTTTTATACGTAATAAATAAAAATAATATCTAACTTTTGTTTACATGCGTTTTTTACAATTAAATACTTTACAAATATTTTACAATTAAATATTTCGAGCTCAAAATGTTACAACGCGCGATAGGAGGATTTTAACAGTGTTTAAACGTGTTGCATCTTCGATAAAGTGCGATTCACATGGAATCAGGAATCTCGACAAACATACTGTGGCGTTAGTGAGGAGCGTTGTCCACGATGTGCTGAGCTATGCGCTATGCGGGCTATGGTTTTTTTCATGGATGCTTTGCTAGGTATTAGTTGTGTGAGCACGGGACCGCCACAATACCAAGGAAAGTCCAACAATCTCGCAAGTTGGTTTAAAGCGTGCCTGCAGTTAAGTGCTGCGCTCGATAAATTTTTTCAAGCGTCCTTTACTTTCCCTTCTTCCGCAGCTTTGTTCTTGCCCGCTACCTAATCCCCCTCCCCCAAACTCACTTCAACTCTACTGGATAAAGCTTTGGGTCCGCCCCTGAAAACTGTTACTAGATTTTCCGCTTCACCTGACACAGCTACCTCTCTCTCCTTCACGTCTACTTCCCCCTCCTTCCGCTCTTTCCTATCTATCAGTCTCTTCCTCACTTCCGCTGCGCTCTCTTCCTCTCTGTCAAATTAACATAGTTCGTGCAGTTGAATTTAAATAGTGATCGGGGTTGTGGCCCCATCCGCGGATTTCGGGTCTTCTTGAAAGTTTTAGTCAAGTACGCGCGGAGAGTCTATGGCCGTGTGAAATTTCCGCGGTCTTTTTGCGGGATTATCTGGGTAATTGGACCGACCGAAGCTTGCGACAAGAGTCCGAATAAAAACAATATTCATCGCATTTAATTCTACCTTAATGGCAGTTTTGGAATTTCTTCGGCCGGCGCTCGAGAGCGGTATACTTGGCGGCAACATTTTTCCGACCACGCGACTCCGAAAGGGTTCGGGAATGCATAACGTAATTCGTAATGGTCCAAGTTGAATTGGGGCTTACGAAGTAATCAGAAACTTCAAATCTTAGTTCGTTCCTCTTTTTTTCCTCCGACCTCTCTCTTTGGATAATTTGCTCGTTCACGCGCGAGCGAAATCACAGGTTAAGCGTTAGTCGTGCGCCGTGCTAAATTTCATCAGTCTGAAGAAGTTCGTTTAATTTGTTTCACCTATGAAATCTACATCGCAAGATGTGCTCAAATAAATAGAGAGCACATGAATATTCTGCCGGCACTTGTTTCCTACGAAACGCGCTCTCGAACCGCCTAAATTCGATAGGTAAAACGGCGCCGCGAGTCTATATCGCGCCAGGAGAAAATGGCGTATGTCACGATTTCTGTTATCGCGGCCACGTTCCGCCGCGCACAATTGCATTCCCGCAACTACTTGGAAAGTGCGCTTAAACGGCCCGGTCCCTCTACGCCTCTTACGCACGTACGCTCATGTGAACTTACACATTCGCGATCGCCAGCACGTACACACATGTGCGCTTTTCAGTCGGCATTATGCAAAAGTTCGAAAAGTAACTTCAGACTCTCACATAGGAGGTTGAAAAGTTTTCGCGGTACGCCATTCCCTCCGTTCGAGCCCGAGGAAATAATTACAACCCTGACGGTGGGTGAAAATTGGTAGTCCGAAAATGCAGAAACGTGTTCATCATCGACGTTGCGCAATCGAGAAACTCAAGAAAGCATGCATTCTTAACTGGGTGCTCTTTGTAAAAAATATGCGAATGTGGAAAAATGATGAAAGACTGATAGAAAACATTGGCATATCCAGGGCGGAAAGAATTGGAGGCTTCAAATCTCTCCCGAAATTAAAAAAAAAAAGTTAAAATAATGATTTATAAAACCTAATATTTTTCTCATTTAAAATCAGGAACGATAAAATATTCTAAGTTCTAAAATATCTAAAAAAGCGATTTATTAACGCAAAAATTGCTGTTTATGTGCTAACAAAATTGATAAAACTTTCCCATCCCTAAAAAAATCCTGGATCCTACGCCCATGATAGAAAATAAAATAGCATAACAAGTATTCTTTAAAAGTTAGTTAAAAGTTAGTTAAAAGATGATAAATGAGATGCAGAGTGAAAGATAACTGTTGGTTCGACAAAAAACGAATATAAGAAAGAAAGAGTAAATATAACTATCCATTCCGTAGTAAACAATGTATCAATATGATATATCAATAAGAATGTAGATATTTGTTTGAACGGATGTTTCTGTATAGTCTTCTGTATAGTCTTATTTTATTTGTAATCAATCGTATAATATCGAAATGATTCTTTATATGTTTCTGTAACGGGACGCGCGTTTCTTTTATTATTTTGTTATTATTGACTGCGTGCAGTCGATAATATTGTACTTTGTTCTCAACTCATCACTTTACTTATTATTAAATCCATAAAATACACAATTGAGTCACAAAGGGAATCGAAATTATTCACTCTTTTCTTTCTACATGAAACAGATACAAACAATCAAAATATCGTTGTAATGGCATTAAAATTGACGATATCTTTCGAATTTTTTTGTTCAAAAGTCACGGAAGGGAAATCGTTTATTTCGAAAGTTGGGAGGGACGCAGTCCGAACCGTGCTGCATTTTATTGTGTCTGGACCCTCTGGGCACGTTATTTTTCGCTTCCGCTCCGCGGAACTCGCGGCGCGACGGGCTCGTTCGACGCTCCCGAAATTGTCGACGATCCATTCGTAGCGAAGTCAGTGCGACGTCAAACGAAATTGCTCTTCGTCCGCGCCGCGGACAAAACGCGTAAACAGACAGGTTCCTCGTATGTCCGTGCGTAACTTTCTCTTCGACGAGCGTCACAAATCACGCGACGCAACCGGCCGGACGGCCGAATGCGCCCGGTCATACGTTTCCGTACGACAATGGCGCTACGGTGGCAGACACGAAAATAGAGAGTGCGAGAGAGAGAGAGAGAGAGAGAGAGAGAGAGAGAGAGAGAGAGAGAGGGAGAGAAAGAGAGAGATAGAATAGATAATAGGCGGCAGATAACAGCGGATGGGGAACCCGAAATGACGGAACACAGTTGCAGTTTATCCCTTTCTGACGTGGCTCATAAAATCCCGTCGGTCCCGTAATATTTTACCGCAATCTCTCTCTGCGCGAGCGCATACGCCGTTATCGAGAACACTCGCGGAAACAAGGGGCCAACCGGGCGGAAATATACGGGCAAACATTCGGAAATGGGTTGAGATGATCCGAGTCGCGATGCAAGTTCTCGGCCAAGTAGTCTCCGGACTTAACGACTCTTCCTGTCGCGATAGGGATGCAGGGAGGAACGGGGGAGAGAAAGCGCGACGAGCCGCACGGGATATTTCGGCGGGGGACGATAACGGCGAGGGCGGCCAAGGAAAGAAGTTGGATCGCGTTTCGCGGGAGAGCGCAAACGGTTAATGTACGATCGAAGGAAGAAGGAACGTTCGCAGCAATCCGGAACGACCGGAGGGGTTGAACCATTCCAGGTTGAACGATAGCGCCAGGAATAAGTACTGTTCGCCGGGAAAGCTCTCCATTGGATACGGGAATTGGATGTTCGGGATCAGAGAGGGAGAGGGAGAGAGCGAGAGAAGGAGAAGGGGGGGGAGGGAGGAAAGCGGAATCGATGGTGCTCTCAAACAATTCTTCACCGTGTATTGACCGTGGGTAAATCAATCAGAGACAGTCGTTTTGACCTTTACGATCAGATTCCGGTTGGTGCAACGACGGGGTGAGAGATGGAGAGATAGCGAGACGAAGGGGGGAAGACAGATAAAAGGATAGATAGAGAAAGGTAAAAAGAGAGACAGACAAGGAAGTAGAACAAAAAAACCGTATCGAGAGGGTTAAAGAGCTAAAGCTCGAGGTTAAAGCTAAAGGGGGGAAAGATCGAAGTAAAAAGGAGAATTCTGACATTGTTTGTTCAATCGCAATTACGCCATCCAGGACCTTCTTGCGCCAAAGGCAGGACGAAAATCTTTTAAGGTATCGCGTGGATCAGGATGTTGCAAACATCGAAATTATAATATGTATAAATTTTTCTCGAATATGAATGGTTAACGTAGCTTGTGAATTTGCTGTATTACGCTGTTGTTACATAGTTTATGTTTACATTGTTCCCAAATAAAATGATTTTATTTCAATTATGTATTTGCGGAAATTATTTTAAGAAAAATTGAGTATGTGCAAATCTATACTTTGTAACATTTAAAAATTATAATAAACAGAAATATTATATATCGACCAAACTAGTCTATATTTTCAAATGTAGCCACCATTGTCAATTAAATCTCAGTAAACGTTACACTGTAAAAAGTGACATAGAGAAAACATCTAAATTTAAAATGTTTTATTCAATATAAATGTATAATAATGATAAAGGTTTCCAAATTAAATGTTTTAGTGTTTTAAATCTAAACATCCGTTCATAATTAAAATATCTTTAAATATTTCAAAAATGGAGGCAAATCATTATAATAATTATAATGCGCAAGTCATATTACGTAACGTGTGTTTGATATAAAAGCTGTCGGCATAAAATGTCTGTCAGCATAAAGAAGTTGCATCAAACTTTGTATTGCGTAACAAATGTGTTAAATATTGTTAAAATATCGTATAAATTCTTAATATTAATGATTATCATTATCATATCGGCCAGTTTAATTTAAGAAATATAAAAATGTTTATCTTTTTATTACGAGGTAATAACGAAGTTATATATGAATCTCTGGATGAAGCTATGAACTATAAAAATATTTTTTTTTTTTTTCATGTAGTTGCGTACAAACGGTGAACGGAAATTTGACAGATACAATGTTTGTATTTCTGTTACAAAGGCGCATGGAGATGCAGAGATATGGTGTGATCCCCAAGATAACAAATGAAATTATAAAAATATTTTCATACAATGTAATAAGCATTTATACAAAAAATTTATCCTAATTTTTTTATAAATTAATTTTTCTACAAAATATATAAATATAAATAATAAAAAGAATATATATAGATATAAATTTTTTTTTCGTTCTTTGAATCATAACTATTATAACTTTAATATTCATACATATATATATATATAATTTTTACATATATTGTTAAAGGTGTTCATGTCTTATTTTAAAATATCTTACATCTTTAATAAATTAATTTTGCATCGATTTATTTACAATCAATTTTAATTCGAAAATATATAGTAACCTTGATCTGATTAGTACATTGATTTTGACATCTTTAATCAATAGAATGACATTGGTATTATCATACTAATGATCCCATTGCGCAAGTCATATTATGTAACATATGGTATAAAAGCTGTTGCCTGTTCAGCAGTCTCGATCAAAGAACTTGGCATTAAACTTTGCATATCAAAGTGCACTAAATAATTATTAAAATGTCGTACAAATTCACTCTTCTGATATTGATGACTATCATCGCATCGGCTCTGCTGATTCAAAAAACATGTAAGTTTTTATTTTTACGTATTATAAAAATGCCAATATCGCAATTATAACTTTTTAAACGACATCGTAAAAACATTTTCTTTTCGAGCAGTGGCGTGTGAAAAAGATGAACGAAAATTTGACGGATGCAATACTTGTATTTGCATCGAGGGTTCATGGGCGTGCACAAAAAAGTGGTGTGGTCCTTAAGATAAAATTATTATATAATATATAAAATTATTATATAAAGGAATTTTCGGTTTTATGCAGCAATATAATTGTCACATTGAAATTCTCTGCATTTTGACTGAATTATAGCATACTATGTACATAAATACAGGTAATATAAAATAAAATAAAAGAAATATATATGATCGTATCCTGTTATATGTTAGAATATTATATACCAACTCATTGTTCTATGGCCAGTAGATGTGCTATAGCTTTCAGGTTAAATTTTTACAACTGTACGGTATTTAAATAAAATCTCACATCCTTTCAAACGAATTTATATTTCGTCGAATGGTCACTCGTATCAATCGTAAAAAATACCGTTGGAATTCTAATCTATTGTCAGTCATGTTTCTAAAACTCTTTTCCTCGTCAGCATTATGTTTCTTTCTTTCATCTTCTTGGATCAGGTTACCATCTGATTTTCGACGTGACGGATGCATTCTTTTGTAAAATAAATACGACAGAAAATACAAAACAGAAAGCACATGGATATTATTATAACAGGTAAACATTTCTTTTCAAGGATTTTTTTAGGCTTTAAATTTCTCTCTAGCTTCTTTCTTTTATAACTTGTATATACAAGTCTGACCTATCCTGAAACTTTTCGATTGAGAGTAAATCCGGAGCAAATTGAGGATGAACATCTTTATTGCGAAACATTCTATATATATTTTTTTAATATGTAAATCAAAAGTAAACTCTATTCTGTTGAACCATTGTCTCAAGTACCGCAGGGAAATAATTCCATCCGCGAGTTCCAATTCGGGAACATTTACTTACATCACGACGAGAAATCATATCGAAAACCGAATCAGTTCTGTGCGATAGCGTTTCAATGATGCATGATGAGTATCGAAGGGCTAAAAAGCTCTCTCTCTCCCTCCCTCCCTCCCTCCCTCCCTCTCTCTCTCTCTCTCTCTCTCTCTCTCTCTCTCTCTCTCTCGCGACCTAGAGTCGAGCGAATTCGAGAGCCGAACGATTTTGTCAGGCGCGTTTTCCGGTGTGAGTCACCGCCGGGCATTCGATAATCTGCGTTGGAATCGCTTCTTTATATTTCATAATATTTGATACGTATGACGGAAACGTACCTGTGCCGAGCGAGAGGGTGCTCAACCACGTACAAACAATGGCGGATTGTGAGCCAGTGGGCCAGGCGTGGCAACGATGATTTAATCGGTATGTCGGCAGTGTCGTCCGACATTCGGTCGCATAAAACATGCAGCGTCCCGTGATGAATCGTGCGCGCGTGTTTGCCATGTGGCTCGCCTCTAACTGGCGTCATCGCAATTCTATTAAATCGCCGCCACCCCGTGCGACTCGTGCAAGCGCCACGACTTTATTAATCCTACATACGGGCGTCCCGTCACCCATTTTTCTCTTCGAATCAAGATTTCAAGATATTTTTTCGTACTTTTGTTTTTCACACGTATTTCTCGTTTCTGCATAAAGTAAATGAATTCAAAGATGAATTTTTCGTTAATAACGCCTTTAGAAATATTATTCTAGTACCCGAGATGCTCTAAGATTAATCGTTTTTGCATTTCTAAAAGGCCGACTTTTAATTATCTTCCTTTACGAATACTTAACATTGTAATGGCGAGTAAACAAGATTGGACGATAAACTAAATTATAGTTAACAACTAGCGTCTCAAGGAAATAATGCTAGAGATATAAGAGTACCTGCCCCCGAGCCAGGTACCTCTTATACTGCCAGGTAATTCAATGAGCGAGTTTTCAATTTAAAATTCGATTCGCTCTTTGATTCTATTTTCTTGCTGTCACGGTCACTTATACTGCACAAGTAGTACGAAGCATCGCATCGTCAGAAGTAGATTACGTAAAAAAAATAAATATCGAGAACAAACGGGAACTGCATCGTTTAATTATGCGCGGGTAGAGCACAGAGAGTGAAGAACGGAGCCAGCCCCTGACAATGTTAAGACAACGAGGCGCAAAAACACAGGCGTAATGTGAAGAAGAAGAAGGAAAAAAAGGTAAGACAAAACGGCCGGAGACGTTAATTCGGGCAACGGCGCAAACGTAATTACCGGCCGATCGAGAAACTCGTAACCGCTCATTATCATCTCCCTGTTAAAAGGCAAAATTCTCCCCGTCGTTATTATCTACTCTCTCTCACCTTTTACGGGAAGAGATGGTCACCTTTCTAATGAACGCCGAGCGCGCGTTCACGGGTCCGCGGCGCCGTGAACACGCACCTCTCTCTTCCACGAAGGGACGCATCTCGGGATTCGTCTCGCCCTTTTCGCTCGGCCCGGACCCCGAAATTATTAGCTTCTGCGCGGGTCCGGGCGCGAAAGCCCGAGCGGCGCACACGGCGCGGTAAAAACTGCATAGTCGATGCAAGGTGCGACCAATCATTTTCGGGGGTCGTGAGGCGAAGGCGAAAGAAATTGCCGGGCAAGCTGTGTGCACGGCACTCGTCGAGAGAGAGAGAGAGAGAGAGAGAGAGACTCGTGACAGCGAACACCTGCTGCTCTCTCGGCGTTAGAACGGTGTTCTGCTCGCAAACCACTACCAGCAGCAGCAGCGGCATGCTCTCTTCTCCAAGTCCCGCCATTCCCTCCCCTCACGTCGCGCTTAAACATTTCCGAAGAACCGGCCAACTCTCCGTGACCCCCATCGTCGGGCGACGACGGTTTTCTCGGGCGTGAGAACCAGCGGGGGTGGGGGCGGCAGTAGTTTTCCTCGTCGTCGAGCGGTTATCACTCATCTCGCCGCCCGTCTCGCAGTGCCTCTCGCCCCCCCCCCCCCCGCGCGCAATGCCGCCCCGGCGCCTCGTGGACCAGATGGCGGTCGCATTAAAAACTTTTTGCGATTATGCTTTCCCGATTTCAATGGTCAGGCACGTGCCGGGACATGGGTTAGGGGGCCGGCTGTCCATTCGCGCCAACGACTTTAAAAAAGCGATCCCGCGTAGTTTTATGTCTTTCTAAGGCGCGGGTTACAGCCGCGACGTAATTCGCACGCCGTGGATTTTTCTTCCTCCTCTCCTGACTGACCGTACTGACTCACGATAATAATACGATCTCGTAAAAGTATACGCAATAACACGATAAAATTATCAGAATATTCGATCAAACGGACGATGAAAACAACGTTGTAAATGTCCCGACACTAACGTCTGATGGAAAATCGATTTGTCTTCTGAAAAGTCATAACTTGTGTATCAATCTTGCAGACTAGGGATAATGCCCGTGCATGACTTCTTTTTTGCATCCTTTCTAAGATAGTTTAAATAACGATAAAGCAAAAGAAATTATAGATATATGCGGTCGAATATCATAACTTATCAGTTTTATATTTACGTGTATTACATATGATAAAACCACGTAGGGTAGTTTCGGATAAATAAAAAGAAAACAATTATGAACACGTAAGCATGGCTATGGTGAAACATGAGACAAGCGTGCCATAAAAAGGTAATCGTAAAAATTTCGTAAGTAACGCCCGTAGATTATTCATAAAGCGCTCATAAGAATTTATCGTTACCCTTAAATTTCAGCGGCGCCTCGTGTGCGAGAAACGTGACTTCCCTTCTCCGACAATTCGAACACGCTATTACGAGGGAAGTCTGTTTCTAGTGCTGTCGTACGAGTACTTCATTTATTCCAAGTAATACATCAAGAGGGGGGGGGGGGGACCATATATGGATCGGGGGCTCGTATCTGGAGACTTTACCCCCTACTCGTTATTGTTCGGATGGTGATGGACCGCCGGCGAATAAATTTCCCAACGAGACGGTGGAAGCGCGAAGAGGGGAGAACACATAGCCCGCGACGACCGCCGACACATCCGTGCTGTATCCTCCCGCGAAATTTACGACGGCTATTTTAAATTCATAAAGATATTTGTATTCTCGGTCGTCGCATAATCGTGCATTCGGCCGTTCCGCGACGCGCGGAAACTCCTCGACGTCGCGACGCGAATGGCCGAAGCGGCGCAAGATTCACGTGAGGAACAACGGGACAAAATCATGAAAACATATTCAGCAAGTCTTCAAGGTACTACGTTAATCCACGTACGAAATAACACGATGATATAATATTAAAATGCCATACGAGAATGCATGCTCGAGAAATTTTTGTCAATTTAAAAGCAGCCATAATATCTTATTACGTAACGAGTATTCTTGATTAATTCAAATTAATGACATCAATTAGTTGCAGCATTTCTTTTTTTTTTCTTTTTGTTTTACTTTTAACTTGGTAAATGTTGTTTTCAGATTTTTGAGCATTGATAGACATTCGTGAGAACAACTTTAGGCATTTTGCCTAATGGACAAAATGTCAAACTGCACTTTGGCGGTGCTTAGCATTATCTTGCCGGAGGGGTAGAAGAGAATTGTCTCCGTCCTGTTTTATCTGGGACGCTCTACGTTGTAAAAGGCAACTTCTAAGTCGCTCCGAAGTTCGTGGGTATAAGAGAATTTTCGCCTGTCGCGTTCTCCGGAAAGTTAATAAACATTAACAAATCGGCTCTCGTCGCGTAATAGAGCGTCGTAAAATTTCCCGACGCGGATATTTTCCGCGAACGAGCAATTGCGCGAGGCGGCGCGACGGCGGTAAACATAAATCTCGTAAATGGAAATAGTTACCGTATCCCGAAATTAAATCGACCGGCGACATTTCGGACTGTTTAAGTACAATGGGACACGAATCGCAATTCCAGGCGACAGACACGGCTCGGTTAGCTAGATAAATGCCGTGCCGCAGTTTCGTGCGCGGTTTCTCTCGCATCGAGCCGCACGATGTAGCAACGATGGCGCTCCAACCAATATCTACCCGTAACTTTGGAGAGCGAACTGACAAAATAGAGGGAACGGGTGTAGGAATAGATTGCGCAGCAAGTTTGAGATATTTCCATTAAAAAGCAGTTATACCATTTCAAGTATTGTCGTTGATGATATGTCTGGCAAAAAAGTAAATACCTGTCGGAGCGAAAGAATTGAAGCTTAAAAAACACGCGGATGAGTTTTGTCGCAATTGACCAATTATTGATTATGCGTTCGGTATAAATATCCTAAATTTCACATTTACACACGACTAATCTGCTGCAATTATGGATATTTTTAATATTCTTCCCTCTGTGCTCTTCAATTTAAAATTTATTCCTTATAAATCGAGAAATTGTTCTTATGTTCAAAAACTACTCGATTTATAACTTAGATTCGTAGAATTCGATTCAGAATATACACGTCGTCTTAAAATTTGGCACAACCCCCCCCCCCCAGTCGCGCGGGGGGGGGGGGGTTGTGCCAAATTAATCGATTTTTCCCTATCGACTTTCCCGCTCACGTGCGGAAATTACGCGCGGTACAAGAACAAACGTATAAATAATGACGCGAAATAAACACGACAAAAACGTCGCAATCCCTCATCGATTTAATGCGTTGCCATGGAAGCGGAAAGAAAAAAAAACTATATCGCGGATGCTGTGAGCGTAAAAGCCCATCGCGTACAAATTTACATAAGAGCATAAGTATGGCGCGTGAGCGTCTGGAACCAGCGAAATGCCTAGAATAAGCCACCATATTGTTCTATAGAACATAATATAAGCATACAGATAATATGGCAGATGAATATGGCAGAATTAAAGATAAATGTGATTTTTTTTTTACGTACGGATTACATACATATAATTAACTATATAACATGAATGATGGGACATATTCATTATTATTGCATTATAAAACATTACCTAGTTTCTGTGTGTCGCTAATGTAATTGCATGTTGCTACAAAGTTTTACCTCATAATAAATAAAAAAGTTGCTTTTTATCATTTATATGAAAAAAAATATTTTTATATTATTTTCTCTCCTTTTTCTCTCCTCTCCTTAATGTACACACAGCATTTACACATTAATTAATTTTTTCGATATTTCATTCAAAATATCTTTATTTTTTATTTATACCTGCGAAAAGTTATAGCTAATTCCATTTCATGGTATCTTTCATTCGCCACTTTATACTGTGTGTGGTTACTACTTTTTCATATCCTCGTGCGCGTGTAACTTAACGATGCATGGATACACCGCTTACATCCACGCAGACGCCTCAGCGGGAAAGTCGCGTCGTCAAACTCGTAGAAATTCAACGCAAGGATGGTCTAATAAATATTTCTTGACGGGCGATGCTCGATGTGCCACCACGTGCAGCGTATCGCGCCGCATAAAGGGAAGATATACTCGAACGAGGAAAATGTTACCGCCACGGATCCACCAGTACCACCCCGGGTCGGCCGCTATATTACGTAGGGCACACCCGAAAGCTCGAAAGGGATGCGGTGGTCTCAAGATTTCGGCGCCACTAAAATGCCGGGCGTCGACTTCACCACGAAGCCGCCGGAATAGAACGTGCCCTCCCGCCCCGTTTCGTTATCTTGGTCACGTCCCGTCTCTGGACCCCTGGGCGCGTTTCCTCGGAGGAAAAGAGATACTCGAATATTTGTTGCCCGAGAATCGCAC